>NC_090178.1:11952860-12252860 GCF_024679245.1 Pseudorasbora parva | reverse complement strand
TGGTATGCTTAAGCATTAAGCATTTCTTTAATTGTAACTCAGGGGCTGATCCAACCCCCTGAAAAACAATCCCTTCACCATAATCCCCCCTCCGCCTAACTGTTCATACATCCTCAAAGATATAGTTCACCAAAATATGAAATTTCTGTCATCAAACACACACACACACACACACACACACACACACACACACACACACACACACACACACACACACACACAATATTCCATTCAAGCGTAAATGGCCTCGAGAAGTGGAGAAGGAAGTTTACCCACCAGTCATTGCCCATTACTCCAGTACTAAAAAAGAAAGAAATGCATACCCATTTGGATCAACATGACACTATTGTCTTTTTTGTGTGAACTATCCCTTTAAAATGATTGATATTTGTGCACTTGTACCATTTAGACCCCATCAGAATCATTCAGATGTGCCTGTGGATCATCAGGAAAGATTAATGAAGCATTATGTCAGCTTTCAGACAGAATACTGTGACTATGTCACTCTTGGCTCCATAACAGCAGGATGTAGTTGTACAGCACATTTAGAGTATAATGAAGACAGGCTGTTAGCTCAGTGGCTCAGAGCCCTTCCTCATCTACACTTCCTCCAGACACACACACACACACACACACACACACACACACACACACACACACACAAACACACACATATCACTGCTCTTCAAGCAGCGGGTAGGTCAGAGACAGAAAATGCAATGTTTTAAATTGTGATTCTTTATTGTGGATCAGTGCTTGACAGGTTTAAATCTGTTTGACAGCATGAGACCAAAGACGTCAACCCAAGGACCCTTAAAGACTGAATGATAAACATCAGGTTTTTTATCATGCAGTATGTAAATGTTGTTTTAGGATCTAAAAAAGGTTGCACCTAATGCATTACATTTTTGCAACTAAACTCATTTTGGGCTGGCTGCAACGATCTCTCCGGGGTGCCGTAACACTGACATCCTCCTACAGCTGTTATCCTTTGTCCTTGTCTCTGCGGTATGAAAAATAAGTATGCCTTGCTGAATACAGATCTGCATCCTCTCAAAGTTACATTTGGAGATGCTACTTCTCGAATTGTTAGGTATCTTCCTCATAACTAGGTGTGACGCATCACCATAGGGGTTATCCAGCACAAGGGCTTAAAAATAGAAACCAAGCATCCATCAAAACATCTTGATGTGCAACTCTGTTGACAGTTGTGTGCTTGTCATGTTAACAGGCATTTCACTTAGATTAACATGATAGAGATGCCATTCATCACTTGATGGTTTATTGTTAGGACATGGCACTGCTGCTACCCTTGTTTGCCATTTCTATTTCTCTTGAATGTCACCCAGACCTCTTAAATTACATCGTCATTGGCCTAAAGGTGAGGAATGATGAAATTTTGGCAATAGACAACTAAAGTTTTTGGCAGGTTACCTTTGCCTGAAATTAATTCACTTTTATGCTGACTCGAAAGGTGAGTGCTGATGTAACTCAGTGATACTTTATATCCTATATATATATATATATATATATATGAAAACGCTGTTGTGTTGCATAAACAGCCCTTCATTTCATGCGTGTCCACTGTGGGCAGGATAGTTAAAGTATAATGCAAATTTTAGGTTTTGTTTCATTTAATTTTGTTTTGCATCAGTTTAGCCAAGTTAAAGGTAACTTTTTTAGCACGATTTTGGTGAAATTTCAGTTAAAAGGTCCATTTGCCTCAATAGTGCAGCAATATAAGCAAAGCTCTCACAGAAGTCACTTTCAAACCAAGCAGCTTTCTGTTGTTCAACATGGCAAATCCGCATGATCAATTTAAACCAGCGTTATTTTCAGTGTTATTTTGGCTGATAACCTATTCAAATTCTACTCTATTTTTGTCCTAAATAAATTTAAAGTAAATGATGTAAAACTCAGATCAGTCATTTTAATTTGATATTCATGTTGAGGTTTGATTAACGATTACATTTAACAGCCTTTAAATACAAATTTTACCCCTGGTTTCATAGAAAAGGCTGAAGCCTAGTCCCAGACTAAAATGGATGTTTGAGTTGTTTTAAAGGTGCACTATGGAGCTTTCCGTCCACTAGAGGGCGCCTATTCAAAACAAATCGTAGTTTGATGACGCAAAGTGTGAGCACAGCATCTTGGGAGATGTGGTCTTCTCATCACAGCCGGTGGAAAATAGGACTCGGGCAGAAATCACGTTCATGCATGCGGTTATTAACGTTACTGTAGTCTAAAGCAGAGCAGGACCGAGTGTTATGGACCTGAGCACAGCTGCTGGAGCGATTGTTAAACAAATACCCGCCTCGCGAATACCGGGACTTTTATTATGAAGGGACGGGAGACATTCGCCGGGCGCCTGCACAGATCCGCTCTTCCGGTTATGATTTTGAGGTAATGTAGCTCTGTTTATCATATTAGATACATTTAAGTGTGTTCAAAACGATGTTATGACGTTACTCCGTGCGTTCACTTGTTCACACTGCTAAGAGTAAAGCGCTCCTGCCAAATAAAAGCCGAAACCGAGGGTAACGCAGATATGACGCAATTGACAGGCGACTCCCTCAAATGCAATGTTGAAACGTCCCTGTCCTTAGTTAAAATAGCAATTTTCTCACAATTTACAAATAGTTGGAAACTTCTGGGATATTGTAGGTACTCAACTGAACAAAATATATAACACCGGCCTAGTGGTTTTTGGATATTTTACTGCAAAAATACTACATAGTTCACCTTTAACTGAAATCTACTTGCACTGACATATCTTAAAATACATCAGTGCCCTTGTTTTGTCTCAAGATGCAAACCAGTGAGTTTTTTCTTTCTTTCTAAGACACTTTATAAAAGCTACTTAAATGTCCTAATTTAACTACGGCCTAATCCTGGATTAATCTAAACCCTGTGCGAAACCAGTCCCTGGTATATTAATAGGTTGTGAGTGCTAGATGACGTCAGAGTTAATCTAAATTTTAAAAAAGAGGACATAATTACGCAATATTGGCATGTATATGTGTGTATATATCTCAGCAGAATGTGGTGAATGTTGATTTTTTTTTTGTTTTTTTGAAAGGCTCACTTTCATTACCTTTTACAAAAAAAAAAGAAACGTAAGGTGTTAGTCACTTAAAGAATGGCTCGTTGGCCTCCACCATCAAATGTCACTGCTATTCGTCTTGTATAATTAATACATGTAATGCCATTTTTGAAAAAGGCTTTTGTAACTGATTTTTACCATTGGATTTCAAAAAGGTTTGAAGTTATGACACCAGTGGGGTTGTCCTAAAGCTAAGACAGCTTTTAGGATTTTTTGTCGAGTTGGGATGCTCCTGTAATTCCCGTTTCCTATCCATAGTTAAGATAAGATTACGCATTTAGGAAATGTCATTCTGTAATAGTTTTGTCTTAAATGAGGTCCTAACTGAAATTGCCATGGTTACCAAACAGATAAGATAGATCTTTCTGTAATATGCCCCCCAGATTTCTTGTCAAATATATTTATACAGTCAGTGAGTGTGTTTACATGCACACCAGTAAGCTGATAATTCACAAATAGCAGCTTTATTGAAATAACCAGTTTTCCCCGTTCACATGCAAACCAGTAAACAGACAACGCAAGTAAACCGTTTACATTACTTTATTAATAAACCGGATTATTTCCTTGTAGTGACATCAAACATAATAATGTGCGTATATGACTTCGAGTATTCCAAATGTTACATTAGTTGTGATCTTAAATAAAGTGTGCAACGTGTTAGCAGGAAATTTATGGCTCATGTTATCCCCCTGTCTGGAATCTGGATGCATTTAAATCTGCTCTGTTTCATTTTAGTCACCTATCACACATGCGCACTTTAATAAGCCGACATAAAGCAGGTTAATGCGTTTACATGCAGCGCGAAATCGGGGTAAGAGGCAAAAAACTAGCTGTCCCGACCGGTTTATGCTTACACCGTTTATGACCATACTCTGATAAAAGAAAACGGGTAACCACGTTTACCTGACTGGTTTATTAGGCATCATCGGCTTAAGACCGTGCATGTAAACACACCCAATCTCAAAGCTCTTTACTAAATTTTAGATGTGTTTTGTGTGGTTTTCACGGCAATAACGCTAAAAACCAATAGTCCTGTTCAGTCTTTTTTGCCACTCAGTGGACGTAACCACAGTCACTCAACGGTGACGTCACATACATACCCTCTATAGTCGGTGTGTAGGCATTTTGATTTTGACCTGCATGCTACATTTGGTTCCAACTTTTTTTCATGTGAACCCTGTAGATGTAGAACTTTAACCAACAGAAACTGAACCAGCTAGTTAAGCTTAAACTGCATGAAGGTAGATCTTCAGGAGATTGAGTGCCCGTTTGTTCCCGTTGTTTAAGAAGTTATCTCCTTTTCCCGCTTGTTTTGGTATTGGTTGACGCATCGACTCACAATGAGACAGAACAAAATCAATATACAACAGAAGCTCTGGGCCATCAACCAGAGACACTTATATGAGCCCCCTCCTCATGAGCTCCAAGCCAAAGTGAGAGGGAAGATGAGATCCTAAGGGTTTTGTTTGAGAGCTGCTGGGAGCAACGGGCCACGGTGGAAGCGAGGTCGGATTTCCCCTCAACAGATTTTTATGAGTTGATGACAGCTGCCGGAGTGTGGTACCAATCCCCCTGACGAGAGTCATGTGACCCCTGCCTCAATTATTCTAGCTAACCCAGCCTCAGCTTCTCAATGACACATGTGGCATAGTATGGAGATGTAGGCTAAAGTTGCCCTGTCAGCAGTTAATTGAAATGCATTGTACAGTAGATCTGGGTTTCTGCTTCAGCCCATGAAAGGGATCCCTAACCACTCATCCTTCCAATCTGACTACAAATACACTCTCTCATAAGGTAGATACGTGTTATGTGTGTATGACCACATCCCAGGAGTTCTTTCTGACCTGATTCCAGACCACCGGCGAGCCCAGCTCGTTCCTCTGACATACTTCTGCCTTGTTGATGGTGGAAAACTGGGCCAGTTAGGTTTGTAATTGAGTACAATCTTTCACTCATGCCACAGATGGTTAATACGGCCATATTACATCACACCAGTTTCTTTTTAATTCTCATGTCCGATGTGGCCTTTAGTCACCCCATTTTTTTTAAGCTACCCTATTTGTGTTTGTTGCCAGGCGCTATACAACAGTTAACTGTGCTTTGGTCCCAGTAGATTTCTGTAGATGTGTGTTCACACCTTGCTGGAGGTGATAAGTCGCTATTGTTGGTTGTTAGTAGCTGTTCATACTCGACCGCTGTTTCTGGCAACATCACACGGCGGATAAAGTGAGATCCACTGCCTGCACTTCTAATGGTAGTCTCTGCACATTTTAAATAAAGTTACTTGGGATGCACCAATAAAGAAAATTCAAGTCACACATTATTTGTCTTGTCTATTTATTTAACAAATAGATGAGACACATAAGTATTTTAAGGTTCTACTAAATTAGTGTTTTTAAAGCTATTTCTTTAATCTAAGCATTAGATTATGACAAAGGTCATGTACACTATACTAGCATGAAACTTTTTTGTTTTAATTAATACTTTTATTTAGCAATTAATCCAAAATGACAGTAAAGACATTATTGCAAACATTTTCTATTTCATATACAAATATTAAGCAGCACAGTTTTTAACATTGATAATAATAAATGTTTATTGAGCACAAAAGCAGCATATTAGAATGTTTGGAGGAGACATTTATATTTTACATTTATGGAGGAGAAGGTTACACTAAAGACTGCTTAATTCATCTTTGCCATAACAGGAATAAATGTAATTTAAATATTTATTAAAATTGAAAAAATATATTTTAAAATGTAATATTTAACAATGTTGTTTTTGATCAAATAAATTCAGCCTTGATGAGCATCAAGTTTACTGACCACTAACTTTTGAACGATAGTGTAAATGGCATCCACAATTAATTCTTCATTATCAACTGACCAATTTGGAGTCAACGACTCAACGTCACATTTTGCATTGTGGTGGTAGAAAAACATTGGTAAAAAGTGGAGGAAAATGAGAAAAAAGATTCTTCTTCACTTCTTATTGGCCAGATGATGAGCGGCGCCTGGTTTTCTCCAGACATGACACTTGCCATTCAGGCCAAAGAGTTCAATCTTTGTTTCATCAGACCAGAGAATTTAGTTTGTCGTGGTCAGAGAGTCCTTCAGGTGCCTTTTGGCAAACTCCGGGCAGGCTGTCATGTACCGTCTGGCCACTTTACCATAAAGGCCTGATTGGTGGAGTGCTGCAGAGATGGTTGTTCTTCTAAAAGATTTTCCTATCCACAGAGATGCGCTGCCACTCTGTCAGAGTGACCATCATGGTCATCATTTCCCTGTCTAAGGCCCTTCTCCCTGATCGATAATTTGTTTTCCCCAGGAGGCTAGCTCTAAGAGTCCTGGTGGTTCCAGACTCCTTCCATTTACGGATTAGTATTTCTCAGAAATTGTTCTGTTTTTTCAGAATTTTTTCTTCCCCAGATCTGTGCCTCGATAGACTCCTGTCTCGGAGGTCTACTGACAGTTCCTTGGCCTTCATGGCTTGGTTTGTGCTCTGACATGCACTGTTAACTGTGGGACCTTATAAAGACAGTTGTGTGCCTTTCCAAATCCTGGGGTCAACTGAATTTACCACAAGTGGACACCAATCAAGTTGCAGAAATATCTCAAGGATGACCAGTGTGTTTATTGGAATTCTGAATTTCCAAGGTGACCCTTTCTTTCACAAATATTTGTAGAAGCAGTCTGCATGCCTAAGTGCTTGATTTTATACACCAGTGGCCATTGACATTTTTGGAACAGCTGAATTCAATGATTTGGAGGGGTGTCCCAATACTTTTGGCAATATCATGTAAGTGTATAAGTAACGCCTCAAATCTTTTAATCTGATTGAAAATGAATGACTTTCGGTTGCTTTGTTGCTGAAAACCGCTGTCACCTCTTTTAGAATAATGATCTAGAGTTACTACGAATAATGAAACATTAGCTCACTTTTACCATCATGATTGATTGAGTTGCCTACAGGAGTAGTTTTAAATGGTCTGTTCATCATGTTTTCTCTACAAAAGTATAAGATTATAAGATTCTGGTGCTGAATTTGCTTGCCAGTAACCCCTGGGGTGTTTTTCAGACCCCTACTTGAGAAATACTTTTTTAAATGATATTTGTCTGCATGTGTGTGTTCGTACACCAGCCGTACGCTCCCCGCGGAGGGCTGCAGTGGAGATCGGGCACAGTCGAACCCCTGTTTCTCTGCAGGCTGTAATAGTGAGCCAGGAGACCTGAACGAGAGAGGATAGAAATAGATGCCTGGTGTCAGGGGAGAGTCCTAGGGACGGCTCGCATCCAGGAACATAAACCACAGAACGTAAAGTAAACCACCCCGGCTTAATGTTTCTCTGAATGTCAGCTATCTGTGAATTAAGCCTCATTTTGTTCAGATCGTTTGTATAAGAAAAACTACAAACAAACTCCAAACCATGGTGCCCTTATTGAAAGCTAATTAAGCGTTACCAATGGGCAGATGAGAGTTTTTCCTCCATTTAACTTGTTTATGTCTATGGCTCTTCCTTTTTCTTTCAAGCAGTCATTTGTTGGGTGTGAAATGTGGAGTTTATCTGTCATTCGGGAATAAACTGCAGCAATTTTACACTGGAGCTGCACTGATGGCTGACAGCTGTAATTTAATGTGAGACTGGCTGAACTGTCCTTAATATTATTGCCATGCATGATTTACAGTGTCTTTAGCTCAGCGCTCAACGAGAGATGAGAGATGGACAGCAGATGTTGCACAACTGTGGACGTCTGATGAGCGTGATGAGATGATATCTGCCGTCTTGCAAGTTTTGTTTCTGTGTGTTTGATAAACACGAATGCAGAGATGGCCCTCTAGGAATGAGAGCCTTACAGGGAATATGCTGGGCAAACAGCTGTGCAGGCAAACCAAAATGCATGCATTAGTGTATTAAATCTGAGAGTGACTTGCACTTCTAGAAGGACAACTATTGGATGACTGCAGCAAGCTGTAGGAGACCCGTCTAATGTATGTATTAGGAGAGGAAGAATTTGTCCAGGAATTTGTTCATTTTCTTTATACTCATTCTGGCAATGCAGTCTGATTGTCAGAAAAACACACAAACAGCTCTAGTAATCTTTGATAGTGCTCCAGATTTACTCTTTTGTCCGAAATCTAGAAACATAACCAGAGAATCTTCACAGAATAGGGTAAAATAAAGAGGATTTTTTTTTTTTTATTATTGATGGCTTTAATGCTACTGTATAACAATGCAAAAGGTGAAAATAGGCTATACAATGTATATATTTACAATTTAAATGAACTGTTTTCTTTTCTAAAATATATTTTAAAATACTAATAAGACAGTAATAATGATGTCAATTTTACCATATCAATCCAAGTGAAAGTCCAATGATTAGAAATCCAATAGTTAGTTATTCAACCCAAACCCAATAAAAAATCACTACTCATTTTGAGGTACATTATGAGACGATGCAACTGTAATTCCTCACATCAGCATTAAGAAGTGTATGTCAATCAACAAACCAATGTGTATATTTCTAATTTATTCCGGTACACATTCAGGAATTGTATCAATAACAATGCATGCGTTAGCACTAACGTGAATGACTGATGCAAGACGTCAATTAGCCGTTAGCTTATACATTGTAAAACACAAAACTACGTATTTTGAACACCCGGTAGAAAATATATACATCAATAATTATTAATATACTTACAGGTTGTGATTCTGAGGAGCAGCTGGTCCAAATAAACTTGGTGCTGACCCATCTTTCCAGAGCAAGTGTTTTGCGAATCCCACATTGTACTCCAAGTATGTGTTTGGTTTGAAGGCGGGACAAGTTGCTTTTGGGCGGACAATGTACAACATAAGCGGGCATTATGCAAATGCCTTATCTACTGGGTTCAAACCAAAACCATATAGGGGCTTTTTAACAAACATTTATTATTATTATTATTATTATTGTTGTTGAAAATCATGATGCATTTTTTAAACTTTCTTTGATGAATAGAAAATGACATTATATTTTACAGTCACTTTTTATCAGTTTAAACAATGCATCCTTGCTGAATAAAAGTATTAATTTTCTAAAATAAAATAAAAATATTGACCCCTAAACTTTTGAACTTTTGAATTATAACTTATTGACCCAATGCTCTATAGATTTTAGGTGTTTCTCAATGTCAAGGATACTTCCTTGGAAGGACGGATCCTTCCAAGTCACTTCCTTCAGAGGCTAGGCGAGGCTCCTCTTTAGCATTCGGAGAACACGTAAATGGAACAGGCTAGCAAGTGCACGTCATTGCGTCAGTGAAAAGGTCCGTTGGCCATCAATAACGTTATGTGTAACGTTATTTGTATTTTTTTTATATCAATACAGTAGTAATTTGTACTGGTATTTAAACGTTAAACTTTACTTATATTTACTACGGTTATAACAAATGTTTGGTAACGTAAATAAAAGCATTGTGGCAAGCAGCGAGGTGGGGGTCCGTCTGATCGCCACACCGGTCTCGGCTCACGGCACTGACGGGAGTATAATTGGAGGAGCATGGAAGACGAGAGAGGACAGGCCTGGACTTTATGTTATGGTTTGTTTATGTTTTATTATGTGTGCGGGCAGTCGCCCGTGAGGGGACTATTATAAAGTTGTTGAATGTTTGCCGGTTCCAGCCTCCTTCCTTCCCATCTACAAACCCCGATACAAGCATATTTGCCCCGTTCACGCTCCGAGTCCGACTCCGAGAACGTCTGATAGAAAAGTTGCGCGCATAATTGTGGGTGATTTGAGAACGCGAAGAGCGCGAAGGCTACTCATATGCATCCTTTGCTGTATATGACATATTTTTCGAACGAAGGACTCAGTCCTTGGTTGAATTCCGAGGATCCTCGACATTGGAACAGTCCTTCGTCGGATGTCAATGACGTAGCATCCTTAGAATTCTGGCTTCCGAGGATCCTTCCTTGACATTGAGAAACGCCTTTTGTTTCAGCTGTGCTCATAGATAACCAGATAAGAATGTTGTTCAACCACTAACCTCAGCTGTAAGTTGAGCACCATCCCTAAACCTAGCCTAACTCCATCCATAAAAGTTGATTTGACGGTGCTCTGTCAAAGGCACAGAAAAATCTGTACATTTAGCTTATCACTGGGGCTGTACTTTAACTGTATCGAAGTGCATATTAGTGCCCTTGAGGTACTCCTAAAGCTATAATTTTTGCACATATTTTGGACATTGTGATATGTTGCTCCAGGACCAACAAGGATATTGTTCCAGCAACGGGTTTGGGATCAGTCACATTCAGGTTCCATTGACCTGCCCTTTTTGTTAATTGCAGCTTTACACTGAATAGTTTTGTGCCATGGACTCAGCTTAGTGGTCTTGATACACAGGAGGCAGTCCATGCAAATGATGGTGTTATAATCTGTTTGTCATGAACGTGTGTGTTGCTGTCAAAAAAGTGAGCTTGCCTGTTTGTTTTGCAGCTCTGTTCTTGTGCCAGGTTTACAGTGACACATTTGCTCTGGGATCATGGTTAGGTTGATAAGAGATGTTTTTTTTTTTTACTTATTTGAAAGGAGCTAATGTGTAAAATATGTAGCGACCAGTGTAGCTCACAATCAAAATAAAAGCTGTGGGTTGACGCAGACAGTTTTCGGATCCCCTTATTTATAATCTAGTGCAAATAAAAACATTTTTGTTCTTAATGCCCTCTCTTTCATCAATGTCACTTCCTGCCTCACTGACCACTTCCTGGTCTTGTTGGCCATGTCTCAGCAAGTTCAGGTTGTTGCTTTGTAGAAGAGTGTGTGTTGTGGTTTCCCTGTGCTTCGAGACTTGTCACCCACGCAATGACAAGCGAAACTTGTCGGCTTTGAAATGAGTGGGCGGCTTCTAAAAGTGTGACATCCTCCCTCTATTTTTATCGCTTGTGTCCTCTTCCCATGACATGTCATGCTCATTTCTCTCTCTCTCTCTCTCTCTCTCTCTCTCTCTCTCTCTCTCTCTCTCTCTCTCTCTCTCTCTCTCTCTCTCTCTCTCTCTCCCCCCTTTGTTGCTCTCTTTAATTTTTCTTCCACTAAGTAACGTGAGATTCGGATTGTTGCCATGACAGCTGGAAGTTTCTATCAGAATGAGTCTCATTTTGCCCCTTTACTTTCACAGACGTCCCTGTTCTTTTTACTGTTGTTTTCTACACATTGTGTTCTTTGTAGTCCTCTTACGTTTAAATATCTCTCCTTCTTTCTTTTGTTCAGTGAGAGAGAGCCTTTTCATGTCCCTTCCAATGACAACACAACCAAAACCTAGAACTGTAATCTACAGATGTTGATAGTTCCTGTAGCTAAACTGGTAGAGCATAGCAATGGCAGGGTCATGTGTTCCAATCCCAGGGGACATGCATGCAGATAAAATGTATCTTGAATGCACTGAAGTGTCTGCCAAAGGCATAAATGTAATGTAAATGATAGGGGAGGATGCACAAGTGCTGTATTACACAACACATAACACCGGAGAGCTTCACTCCTACTCATGCTTCTGCTGAGAGCTTCAAGCTGCAGTATTGCAATGTGCCACCTGAGTTGGAACAGTCTGTGTGTTGTAAATTTGGAATCGAGCCCATGAAGTTGAGGGATTTTTGGCTGCTTTTCCATGTAGCGTGGCTTAGTGATGTTGGGTAAAGAGAATTGCGAGGGATATTTGCACTTTAATGGAATGCAGACTGTACACAGAATCAGGATTACTCTGTACAGACATAATCAGATCACATATCCGCGCCAAAGAGCAGCCTTATTGATCGATCATAAAACAAAAAGGACTTGCATGCAGTAGTCCATCAGGATCGCATTCACATTAGGCCAAGGGAGTGGGAGGTATATACCCAGCAAACACAGCAACGTTGTAAAAACGTTTTTTTCATGTTGTGAAAAGGTCGCGATAACGTTTTTATCCGACGTATTTAATACGACAGATGTCGGGTTTTTTTCACGTTATAAATACGTTTTTTCACAACGTTACAGAAACGTTCTTATAACGTCTTTATCACGTTGCCACGTCTCCTTGTAACGTTGCAGAAACGTCTTTATCACGTTACCGCGTCTACTTACAACGTTGCAGAAACATATTTATTACGTTTTTTATCACCTTACCATATCCTCTCCTTCCAACATTGCAAAAATGTGTTTATAACGTTTTTGTCACCTACCACGTCCATCTCCTTCCAACGTTGTAGAAACGTACCACATTCAAACTGGTTCTTCACTTCACACATGCTGTCAAAATGTTTTTTTTTTGTTTTTACTGTTATCTTTAATATAAAAACAATATTATAACTACAGTAAGAAAAATATATTGTGGTCTTTTTAGATCTCTGTATAATTTGTCAAGGCTAATCACACGTTATAATATTTCTGTCAATCTTAATATTCAGCTTATTAATAACGCTTTTTACATTTCACCTTACCTGTAGGCCTTACATCTGTTTGTTTCCCATTTTATTAAACTACATAAACATATGTATTACTAATAATTTATACTACACACAACATTTGTCAGTCATTGTATTTATTCACACAATATAAAAAGCAATATGATAGAGGTAAGTAAACAAAAAAAGAAAAATCTGTCATTTACTCATCCTTGCATGATTCCAATCTAAATCTGTATGACTTTCCTTTGTTAAACACAAAGGGAGGTGTTAATGTTAACCTTAAGTCAGGAGATATTAAGCATAATGTTCCTTATACACTATTCACTTTTTTGAACAAAAGAAAGTGAATGGTGAATAAGAAACATTAACTCGAATGTCTAACAAAGTCATACAAGTTTGGAACAACAACAGAAAAGTTACATGATAACAGCTTTTTCATTTTTAGTAGAGATAATGTAAATTGAAATCCTTGAGATAATTGTAGAAGACTACAATTAAAGCTCTCATTAATAATAAGAAAAAAATTCTAAACAGATAAATAAAAATACCGGTATGCCAATAAAACAAAATGGTACAAATAAAGTACAGCACATGCAAATTATGCAATGACTGGGAATTTAAATAAGAACATGAACAAAAAAATGTAGAGAAAAATCCATAAAAATTCAGTGCACAGATGTTATAACAAAAGAGATTAATCTATAAAATGTAAATTCTCATTTTAACTAATTACAGATTATGTTATTGCATATGTTATTTTACTGCAATCTATTTTTTCTATTGTACCTGGTGTACATTAAACAAGCTAAAAACCCCAGGAACAAAACCCAGAAGTTTTTATAAGCTGTTGACCCCAAAAAAACAACGAGTGTTTAAAGACTAAAGTGGATACAGGCACTTGAGACAGAGCGCGTCATGCTATATTACACTGAGAACTACACACACTGGAGGGGAAAGTAATCAGCGACAGGAAATATAATATATAATATATAAAACTGACATTTGGATATTTAACAAAAGGTTTACTGCACACGTAGGCATATGGAGTGTCAGGATCCCAAAATTGACCCATTCTTCTTGCTGAAGCTTCACGTCTCATTGCCTGTATCCACTTTTGTCCTTAAACGCTTGTTTTTTGGGGTCGACAGCTTATAAAAACTGAGTTATGTGTTTTTTACCTTGTGTGCTGCACACCTTGTCACATATGAGCTTTTAGACATTGCCGTTTTTGTTATAAGTAAAAAAAGACGAGGTGACCGCTTCACGCAACACAAACTCAATGGAGAGCGTTGGAATGTTTCCTCCCCGGTGTGGGCGTGGCCTAAATACACTGTCTCTATTATTGTTCAATAAATAATATTTTATAATATTGGCATACCTGATTTTGAGAAACAGTCAAGTGTTTTAGTCTGTTTCACATTGGTACACTAAATAGATGTATTATAGCAAATAAAGTTTAGTCGTGTTCCTGAGTAATATCTGCATGCACCTAATTCTGCAGAGAACATATAATACACCATTAGACAGCAATCCATGTGAGAGAGAAGTCTGGTCTGGAAGGTGGATCTGGAACCGACTTCTGTCCTGGTTTTCACAACATCTCTTGTTTATCCGTCTTCACAAACTGCCCTGAAATACAATTCAAAAATCAACAAGGATTGTTATAAATATAATGTGAGGTTCATACATTCACAATGCTCATCTGGCCTCGGTGGTGAAGTGTGCAGAAAATTCTGCCGGACTGAAATTTAGTCTTTTAGTCTTAACCTTCTTATACTAATGGTAACAAATTTATAACACAACAATAATTCACTCTCAAAACTACCTCTCTTTAATACTGCAAATACCACGTAGAGCCAAACATGGATGAAATCACAGAATCCAGTCACAAATGGAATTTACTGTATTAAGCAGAACGTTACAGAATTTGGAAATATTCTTTATGTATAAATCAAAATAAGGGCTCTACAATGAATCAGATATTGATACAGACTAGTGTCTGAATATTAAAGCTCAAAAAGACTGGAACTGAAATCTGAAGTCTTTGTTCTGCCATGTCTATAGTATGTAAATAACTACTACTACTTAAACCGAAGCACGCCAGACACCCATGATGATTTCAGTATCTACTGTCTCCCTATACGCACACATGAACTGCATCTGCAAAGTTGATCTCAGAGTTAATTAATGAACATTTAACCATTTAATTTGCTAGAATGATCAACATATACACACAGGAATGTATGTATGGTTGTATGTATGTTTTACTTACAAGTCAGATGGTTCATAGTGCTGGACAGCCATCACAATCTAGGAACATAAACAATTTGTCACAGAGCCAACAATAAGTGGTAAACTATACAATGTCACTCAGGTAGGTTTATTAGAAATAAATAAACTAGTGCATAGGTGAAAATGCAGCAAAAAAAAAAAAAAAAGATTAATATACAGGATATATACAATATATAATATCGTAAGATACCAGAATTTACGTTTAGGTTTTACAGATGCATGGTTATATACGTGGTCAATACTTGTTTACTATGAAAGATCAAACATGTTTGAAATAGCGCATGTGAGTGACGTCACCGAGTCACGTAAAGTGCAAACTGTTTGGTTAAATACTTAAATTAACGTTCCTTTCATTCAACCATTGACAAATAGCCAGCAAAACATTAACAAAACCTCTTATCTACACATAATATGGAATTAAAAGCCCAACTTTCATAAATAAGAGCTCAGGGCTATAGTTAGCCTTACGTTAACGTTACCTCTCAATTAGCCTAACGGTTAAGACGCTAACGGACTTTTTCCGAAGACACTAAACCATTTCTTTACAGTAAATATTCAACAGAAGCGTGTTAGAAAGTGTCAAGAACAGTTGTATGTATTATATGTGTAATATTAGGGACTAAACTTACCTGAAATTAGTGAAAACAACAGTGACAGACGGAGCTTTGCTGCTTGTTGTCAGACGAGCTGCCCCGTTTCCATGGTAATTCCATCCGCTCCAGTTTGTTTAAAAGCGACTCGAATGTTCAACACGCACGCACGTTAAACACGTCATGTGTAATTTGTGCAGTGTTGCGTTTACATGAATACATATTTTTATACTGAAGTATAATATCCCGATAGTTAAGTAGGCCACCGTTTAAGTGGAAACTGCAGCCTATGCCTACGTAAAACTTTAAATGGAATGAGAATGAAAGCTTGTATAATATAATATAATATAATATAATATAATATAATATAATATAATATAATATAATATAATATAATACTCTAATATAGCTATTCTATCAGTTAAATGAGCACCTTAAAGTATATTCACAACATTGATATAGAATGCTCAGCTCTGCATCAGCCTCATCTGTTACCCGATCAGTCACTGAATCGTTGATGTTAAAATGTTACTGTCACGTTCTGTTTATATTCTGTGTATATTTTTCACAAACAGAACGTAGCCTACCGTTGGAGGTTTGGCATATGGTTGTATTTTGGTACTACCATGACGTTTTTAAAACGTTTTATTCCAACGTTCAGATCACGTTATTTTAACACCTGGATAAAACGTCTACCAAAGGTTGTAGTTTGGTCTAGTTTAGTTTTCGTAGTAGACAAACGTGATATTTACGTTTTTTTGACTACTTAAAGAAAACGTCCCAGGTTGGTATTTTCACAACGTTTTTAAAACGTTTTTTTTTCCAACGTGCAGATAACGTTATTTTAACACCTGAATAAAACGTCTCCAAAAAGTTGTAGTTTGGTCTAGTTTTGTTTTCGTAGTAAACAAACGTGATATTTACGTTTTTTTGACTACTTAAAGAAAACGTCCCAGGTTGGTATTTTCACAACGTTTTTAAAACGTTTTATTTTGGTTACATTGTTTTTCTATTTTAAAAAACGTTTTTAAAACGTCTTTAAAACGTTGTACTACAACATTACCTAATTGCAACCAGAATACAACGTTGTGGAACGTTGTAAAAACGTTTTGTGTTTGCTGGGTATGTGCACCTGTCTGTGTGCTTTATAAGTTGCTTTATAAATGTACTTTTATGCAATACATGTGCAGATATGTATGTAAATGCAAGCTCCCTGATGCATGCAAATTAAGGGTGTGCATGAATATTCGAATATTCAATCTGCAATTAATATTTGAAAACAAAAATACCATTCAAATTTTACCGCGTTGCTTTGCTGGCCGTAAATGCAGTGAATCCATGATAAATCTCTCGTCACCAAATGTCATCGTCTCTCTTGCAATGTTTGCAATTGCAATCCCTTGCAATTTTTTTTAATTGATCTTACAAAATGAAACAGCTGTTAGAAACTTCACTTAACACCATTATCCTAGTAATTTAAAGATTTGGACTTCAAGAAATCCAAGTCTTGCGCCACCATCATTGTGGAAAAAAACATCTGCCAAATGTAAATGTCTATCACACCCAATAAATTAAGGAATAGCTGTATTGTTGATTTGTTTTGAGTTGTTTTTATGAAGTGTCTGTTTGGTCTGCCATTTGAAATCCCTGTGCAAATATTTTCATAAGCAGATCCATTTTTACCTTTTCCCTTTTTATAGGTCGTCATTTTGTGGGCGGCAGTGCAAAAATACATTTCATCTGTCTGCAAAGTCCAAGACCGCTAATTTGATTTAAATTACAGTCTAGGATAGAGCCAGAATGACATAAATGTGCCTCATAAAGCTTGATATGTACACATTGCATCACATTGTCTATTTAGCAACTTGTCGAAGATTACCCATGCAACCTTAATGACAGATAACCCTGTGAGGAAAATATTGTGAAATTACCCAGGGGACACATAACTGCCACAACCAGGGGCACTGTGGATGCTTGTTGTAAACCAAACTACCATCTCTGTTTGCCATCATGGGTGTGAGGGAGTTTCACTGGCTGTGAGTTACTCACTTTTTCATGTGTGGGTGTTTTATCGTTTGGTATCGGGCTATTTTTGATTTTTCAGTCCCCCACCTTCAACCATCTCCCCTCTGGAGAGAGACTGGGTGGTGACAGCCAAGGAGACAAAGACCTCCTATATCGCTTTCACTCTAAAAACAAACCCTCATCACTCCCACTGCAGGAGAACACTAATAGAAGTGAGTGTTTTGCTGAGAATGCTAGGAAAGTTTGCCATAGTGCCAGCATTTTCAGCCCAAGAATCTCTTTTTAAACCCCTCTAAATGCATATGCATAATGACATTGATGAAAGAGGGACTTTCGCTTTTGAACGGGTGTCAAGTCATGTCCGCATTCTGTAAATGAATTGACGCGCTCAAGTTTTCATGACCCCCACCTGTTTTAACTGTTGCTTTAGAGCCTGGAGCTGAATTTCCAGAGAAGACGCATTAGTTGCATAAGAGTGAATGAGAATAACAAACAGGAGTCGTGTGGAGATGTCACCATGGAGGTATAGACTAATGGCACGTTTCTGTCTTTCCTGCACACCTGGAGGAAATGCAATACCTGACTTTGAGCAGCCACACAAAGCTCGTTCTTAGTAGTGGTGCTGGCTACATAATTACTATTGCTCATACTTTGGGTTAGGGGGGTCTGGATCATTTTCTAATTTTAATGTAGTTTATTTTATTTTATGGTGTCTTGCATTTTCTAACAAGGTTCAAGGACACTGGTCCAGTTCTTTTCGCATGCTGTAGTAGGGAGATTTTGCTGGAACAAGACAATCCGTCATGCCATTGTTGTATAGGACTTGCCTTGTTGATCAGATTTACAGAGCCTCTGTTGTCTCATCTCTTTTTGGAAAAACAGAAGACAAAGAGATGACGGAAATGTGAGTTCCCCTCCCAGAGGGCTACAGTATGGGCAATGCCTGGCCACAGCCGCCCCTCTTAAATAGGCTGACCATCGCCACAAAGATCACATTCAGACGGACACAATACATGCACGGCCCCAGGGCCACAAACACTGCCCTACTCCACATGACGCTGAAGGTCACACAATCATTTGGGATGATTGATAAAACAGAGAGACAGAGACACAGAGAGAGAGAGAGAGAGAGAGAGAGAGAGAGAAGGGGGGGGATGAGTATATATATATATATATATATATATATATATATATATATATATATATATATATATATATCCTCATCTTCGGCTATAGATCTTCGGAACAAATTGAGATATTTTTGTTGAAAGCTGATGTCTGAGAAAGGCTTCAGAAAGGCCTCCATTGGCATTCAGTACATTCCCACTCACAAGACCCATAAAGGCACTAAAGACGTCGTTACAAAGTCCATCTCACTACAGTGGCTGTACAATAATGTTACAATGCAATGAAAATAGTTTTTGTGCTCACAAAAATCAAAATAACGACTTTATCCACCAAGTTATTGACATGAACTCGACGCATGCGCGAGAATATGACGCAGAGCCGGCATTCAGATACATGACCTGGAAGCGAAGAGGAGCGCCGCTATCGCGTGAGTTCATGTCAGAGACCTACACGGAAGACAATAACTTGGCGGATAAAGTCATTATTTACATTTTTTTTGCGCACAAAAACTATTTTCGTCAAATTGTATAATCGTCGCAAATTATTGTACAGCCACTGTAGTGAGATTCTACACTAATCTTTCTGAAGCCTTTCTCTGCCATCAGCTTTCAACAAAAATACCTTCATTTGTGTTCCGAAGATGAATGAAGGTCTTACGGGTATCCAACGACATGAGTAATTAATGAAATCATTTAAATTTTTAGATGAACAACTTTCACGGAAATAATTAACTTACATCATATATGCATATAAGGGAATATAAGGGATGCCACAATTCTCAACATAATATTGAACCGTTCAGTATGGCTTCTTTCAGTCCGTTCAGTATCGGTTTTGCATTTAATTTTTTATGTTTTATTTATCTCTGTTTGAAATATTACTCTCATATGCACTAAAGTTAGGGGGTTGGTTTCAGAACGTTAAAGTCTACTCACAGACACAACCGCGGAAGTTCATTATTTGCATGCGTTTTAAAGCCTTGCCAGTTAAACATTTAATCCGCGTGCTTGTATGCACTGTTTTACATGCGCTGATCGTGCACACTAAATGCGTGTCAAGCACACCTGATTACTGGACTAAGCAGTCTTACTGCTAATACTGTCAAATACACACAAGGTTAACATAAATAAACAATCGGTTATGTCTAAAGTGAAAGTAAAATCGTGTACGTCTGTATATGAGATGCGAGCAGGTCGAGAACACTTGTCCTTAAAGGGAAAGTTCACCTCTAAAATGTTGTAAATAAAACAACGAGAAAATCACTCACTGCTCTTGAATAAATAAATAAAAACCTTTATTACAGTGGCTTTTAATCAATGTACATTTTATAGTGAAGACTATGTAGTGTTTTAATTTTACATTTATTCATTTAATTTAATACTTAAATGCTGCTGTACAGTTCTGAGCTGCCACTGTAAATCTCTATAAATATTTATTTTATATTATACAATACACTAGGAATTTGTACAAGGTTTTTTTTAAGTAAAGTTCTAAGTTAAAGTACGTTTTTTCAAGTCATTTAAGTAAAATAACGAAAGGGTATTGCAATAAATAAAATATATTTTTATAATAAATTAATTGTTTAATATATATATACACACATTTTAAATGCTTTATTATTATTTTTTATACACGTCTCATGTTAGCTACATACTTTGCCTCTTAATTTTACATTTTGTCATTACATTACAAAATGTCATTTTTGCGGTGTCATTGTTAGTCCCTAGTTCGAAGTTTGACCGTTTTTTTTTTTTAATAGAAAACAAAAGGAGATGTCAAAGATTCAAATGAAGAAGAAATAAAAGCATTACAAATTGGTAGGAAGAAACTTTGGCCTAATGAAATCGCTGAAATCAATTCCGGGGGACAATTTGACTTTTTATGGTGTTTTTTAAAAACATCAAAATATTATGTATTTGTCAAATATTTCCATTAAAGTTGATTGGAATCTTCTTGTTTAGTGTTTTAAGAGCTTTTTTTATTATTATTATTTTTATTATTTCATAACACTTCATATTATCTACATATTTGCATTTGAATTTGAAATATTTGTGCAGTTATCTTTTCGAGTTAGTCATTGATCCTTAGTTTGAAATGTATGTGACTCTTTTTAAAGGAAACAAAAGGGGAGATAAAAAATCCAAAGCTGTTCCTTTCCACACTTTCTCATTAGATTTTGTTTCACCTCTGTAGGCTACTTACCTAAAAAAAACTATTAGGTAGTTTGTGAGACCATAATATTATAATAAATTAAGCATGACATGAGTTCTACATTAAGAGTTTACCTTTAATAAAGAGTGTTTTCCGTGCTGTTGGCATCATGAGGAAAACCGTTCAATTCTCCCAGGATTCTTAGTGCTCATGTCATCCGGTCACTGGGAAAGCCCCGTTTTAGAGTGTGTTTATTCATTGGCTCACAATGCACTGTCACGGGCTCTCTGTTTGTGCTGCAGGAACATTTGTGAGCCGCAGGTCACGTTCCTAGAGGAATTTCCTATAACTGTGTCCTCCGTTCACACTCTGAACTGTTGTGATAAATCCAGCATGTGTGCGTGAGTGTTTATGTGTGGACAACTAAAACTTAATTGTTTAAATATTTGAGCGCTTGACTTAAGTTGTAGTATGTAGCTTTATTTGCTAGCTTTCTTTGAATCTTTGTATTGTACTGTATAACAAACTCTGCTTTTCCCCAAACCATAGTTGCCCTTAATATCTAGGAACTACTAACATTTCTAAGTTTTAGAGCATCTTTTCTAACTCAGTATAATTTTTTATTATTTTGAGGGGCAGATGCTTACTTGCACATGCTGACATAATCATATGGTGGAAATATGCTTCCATGGTGGAAAACCCCACCTAGTAAATGGTCCCACTCATCATGATGTCAGCATACAAGTATGGAGCTGTGCTTTTCTCTTGAACAGTAGATGTTAAGGCCAAACTGAGGTGAATCTACAAATGAGTCTACAAATTCCCATCTGTAAAAAGACATCATATGACCTACCCTAGATGAAAGCATTGGAGTTCAGTAATCACGTATTCTGCTGAGATAAAACAATATATAATGTATCATTTAAATATTTGACAATATCACCGTTCAAAATGTTGTTATCAGTAAGATTTTTTTAAAAGTAATTAAGTTCTACTCTGCAAGGATGTGTTTAATTGATCATTTATAATGTTGCAAAATATTTATTTGTAACTTTCTATTCATCAAATAATCCTGAAAAAATAAAATCAAAGCTTCCACAAAAATATTAAGCAGCACAAAATGTTTTACCATTAATATTAAAGGTGTAGTATTAGGCCAGTTTTGTTCAGTTGCGTTCTTAAAATATCCCAAAAGTTTCCAACTATTTGTAAATTTTTAGAAAATTGCTTATTTTAGGAGCTGAGACGTCTAAGCATAGCATCTGAGGGAGTCGCCTGTCAGTTGCACAGGCGATCCCGCACCCGGTGACTGTGTCCCGTCATAAAGTCCCGCTGTTCGGGCTCAGCTCCTCAGCACTCGGTCCTGCTCTGCTTCACACTACACTAACGTTAATAACCGCATCCATGAACATGATTTCTGTCCTATCCCGATTCTTTTCCACCGGCTGTGAGGTGAAGACCACATGTCCCAAATTTCTGAGCTCAAACTTGGCGTAATCAAACTACGCCTTTGTTTCGAATAGGCGCCATATAGCGGACGGAAAAATTACATAGTGCACTTTTAAAGAAATATTTCCTGAGAATCAAATCAGAATATTATAATTATCTTTGAAAGAAGTGATACTGAATGGAACTTTACAATTAAATGAATAAGATCCATTCTAGAATATACAAAAAAAATCTTAATTTAAATTCCCCCCGTTTTTTATTAAATAAATGCAGTTTTGGTGAGTATAAGAGACTAAAAATGTCATCAACACCAAAATTCTGAAAGTTAATGTGTCTAAATAATATTTATTAATTGCCAGGCAATCGATTAATCGCAATTAATTGCATCCAAAATAAACGTTTTGTGTGTACATAATATCTATGTGTGTATTGTGTATAATTATTATGCATATATTGTTAACCAAAACTGTTAGGGGTTAACAATATAAATAAACACTTCTCCAATGTATATATTTAAGAAATATTTGAATGCATATACTGTATATATTTATATGATTTAGCTTATAAATAAATAACATCAATAATACACAATAATTATACACTATATACACATTTTATGTAAACATTATATATATATATATATATATATATATATATATATATATATATATATATACTGTTTATCTGTCATAATTTTTTTTAAAGATACTTAAATTTTATATATATATATATATATATATATATATATATATATATATATATATAATAGGGATGCCACATATTGAACCATTCTGTACGGCATTCACGGTTCAATACGTGCTAGTATTTTTTTCTTTCGGTTTTGCATTTTATTAATTATTTATTTTTCTCTCCATTTGAAATATTTCTCTCAATTTATTTCGCCTCTTTTTGAGTCTTCCTGTGGGTCTATGCACTGATATGAGCAATTTTCCAATCATATGCACTAAAGTAAAGGGCTGTTTAGCCGCGTTTTAAAGCCTTGCCGGTTAAACATTTCATTCTAAAATTATGTTAATTTAAAAAAAGACTTTTAATACAGTAGCTTTAATCAATGTTGTATATTGCAGACTATGTAGTTTTAATTTTAGCCTACATTTAATCATTCAATTTAATACTTGAAAGCTACTTTACATCTGAGCTGCCACTGTAAATCGTATATATATACTTAGTTATTTATTTTATAAAGTTTTAATTTTAAGTAAGGGTTATTACAAGTATTTTAAGTAAAATAAAGAAAGAGTATTGCAATAAAAACATTTTCTCATTAACCTTTTTCTGTTCCTGTCACCTAGAACAGAATAGCAAAAACCGAAACTAAGAACCGAGGTACGCATTGAACCGTGGGCTAACTATATTGTTGCATCCCTTATATATATCAGTACATATTACATATATCATAAGATCATCTTTTGTTGTGTGTCTCAAATTTTTAAATGAAAATATGAAAAAGCTAAATATATAACCAAATATTTAAGATTTGCTGTTACTAAAAGTAAACCTTTAAAATTCGGTCAATCAATTAGTCCACTATTCTGAATACTCAAGAGGAGCCGTGTCCCATCAGTGCCCCTGGAGTTCATGGCCCTGTAATGAAGTACTTGACCAACTGACGAAGCCAGAATGCATCGTTGGCTATCACAACAATAAAGCTCCCAGGTTGTCCTTGTGCACGGAGGAGAAGCCTGTTATTCAATCACTGTGACCGTATTCATTCACACAACCTTTTCTGCCACCTCGTTCCCGCCATGTGTCTCCATGTCTCTCTAACACCCACTCGCTTTCGTACTCCTTGTCTTTCTCACTCGTACTCTCCCCCTCCCGTCTCTCTCTGTCTTTCTCCCCTCTTCACCCTCCTCCCCCTCACTCACTTCACAGAAGTACACCCACTCACACACAAACATTCATATCCGCCGTGTAGTTTGGTGGCTTTCATTCATGCTTTAGCAGTGTGAGGTGGCAGAACTCCTCAGGTAATGGACGCCACTACCACCCTTCTATTCGACTGTATACTCTATTATGTGTGGAGAACGGACAGTTACTGGAAATAGTAGACGTAAGGGGATCAGCTTTCAGAGTGAGTATTGGACTGTTTTTGTTAACAGTGCTTTAAGTTTGATGTCATCGCATTTTGTGAATGCGTGGCTTTTGAGTTACGTTACACAGGACTGTGTGTGTGTGTGTGTGTGTGTGTGTGTGTGTGTGTGCGTGCGTGCGTGCGTGCGTGCGTGCGTGCGTGTGTGTATAAGGGGTGTAACAATATTTAATTTTACAATATATCGCAATACAATATCTATCGTGGATAGTGACAATCTGAATTGTGTACAGTTCACACAAAATTAAAATTACTGTATTTAACTACATTAAATTACTGTATAATATAATAATGCAATATTTGTGGGTCCTGATGATGCCACATGTCTTATGTTACCAGTAAAAAGTGGCCCTACATTATTTAATACACCTAATCTGGAATAGATTTTAAGCATATTTGTCTAAAATAATACAGTTTTTTCAGCTTCAGAATCATGAATATTTTTTATTCTGGTATCACCATTGTCCTGTGCATTGGGTTGCTTTTTATTTTTTATTTTTTTGGTATATATTTATCATATTATTAATATAATTATTATCTATATTTGAACATACATACATACATACATACATACATACATACATACATGTATTTTTATATTAATATATTAATATATTTTATAATACGTTTGTATTGTGTGTGTGTTTATAATAAGTATACACAGTACACACAAATGAAAACTTAATTTAAAAACTTAAAATGAATCTTAATAATGTCAGATAACTGATAAAAAGGTATGTAATGGATTAAAATCAACCAATCAGCTGTTAAATTGAAGTACACAATTAGATAATACCAACCCCATGTCAAGTATTTTACTGGAAATAAAAAATGGTAACATGCGATAAAGATCTTTTATTTTCCACATGTTCTGTATACTGGACAAATTTGTCACACATGACTTCGTTCTGTAAACAAAGACTTCATTTGTCTCACATGTAATAGGTTCTACTAGCTTTTGTAGTGTTTTTGAACTGTTACCCGTAACTGTTTTCTGTTAAACTAATCGTTTCAGTTGTGAGAACCTGTCCAGTTGGAACCGCCTGAGGCTGTGTGATTTGTATGATCTTTGGGGCAAAACGCTGTGCTTCTTGAACTCTGTGCTAGTGTGTCAAATCTGGTGTCCGAGGCCCTTATATTTCATGTCTTAGTTAGAGAATCTCTCCATCAGGAAGAGGATGTGTATTACAGGTAAAGTGCACTTTTGAAAAGCCCAGAGAGGCTTCCTCATTAACGCTGCTTTGTTTTTGGAAGGTTAAAGTCAGGAGAGACCTGAGAGGTGGCAGTAACGAGGGTATAAAGAAGCTCAGAAATGCAGCCGGAGTATGACTAATCACATCAGAGCGCTCAGCGGCGGCTGTGTGGGGCGGCCCGCGTGCTTGTTAGAGTTCTGGCGGCCATCTGATTCACCGCCGCTCCCCGTTAGAGACTCTGCTTGATTCACTTCCTGATGTGGGCGGAATTTTCCTATCGGCCCTGTGCTCTGAATGCCGAAGGGTGAGGTGATTGACGGGCCCGTGAACGTGATGTTGTGGGTGGCTTGGAAGACTGAGCTGTTCCACTTGTTCCTCTGTGAATGTAAATGAATGAAACTAGCACCGTTCATCTTTCTCATTCTTTGTCTCGGGTTACTATGGAAGCCCTGAGTGGCTGCTTTTAGCAGTACACTTGAAGTAGGCACGTGTCACCTAGTCATTTTTATTATTTTACCTGTCTAAAAAACTAAGTCTAATTATTTTTTAAAGGAATACAAAAATGAAATGTCTGTCTTGATGTTCCATACTGCTTTCCATTAGCCTGACAAGCCAGACCCACATCAAGATGTTTGGTCTGGAAACTCACCATTGACAGCTCAATCCGAGGGGCGGGATAAACGGTTGTCTTTCAAACTCCCTCTGCACGCGATAGGATAGCGGTACACCAACCAGAGCAACGAAGGTGAAACAGCGCTCATTGATAGATTAAACATTTGCCGTATCCGGTCGGCAAAACTCCAAAAACATCATCTCCTTTTTAAGAATGACTTCAGTGCCGTTCTTTGTTCGCTTAACTCCAAGTCTTCCTGAGTCGCGATCAAAGCTGATGCGAAAGACCGCCGTTCGCCAGTTTCTGTGTTTACTAGTAGCACGCAAACGCAACTCGGCCGTCGTTATTATGGCCCCGCCCACCGACTCTATACACGATGTGATTGGCCCGACAAGAGTTTGCCGTTTACAGCTCAGAAGGGTATTGAGAGTTGCTAGACGACACTCGCGGGCAGATTAGATTTGCTGCCGCTAGGGTGCGTCTAGATTTCTAGGCTAGCCTCCCATGCAACTCCAAGGAATGTGCTGTGAAGCTTTCAAGCTTTAAAAAGGATGAAAATCCTCATCAAGATATGATAAAAGTAGTAAAAGTCTATTGTATTCCATGTGCTATAGCTTTGTGTGAGGAATGGACCTGAAATGCATGTTTGTACATAAATACTATAATAAAGACCATATCAATCCAATTTGTGAATGAGCCGTTTAGACTGGTTTTGTAAACTGGTTTAAATAGATTGAATCAATCTCTTATGAATGCACCAATCAATGCTAGGACAGATGTCAGGACTTTTAGTTAATAATAACTTAATTTATGGTCTTTTCATCATGCAAAGCTATCGTATGACTTCAGAACATCTGGAAAATAGTTTTAAAAAAAAGATCTGGAAAACATATTTGTAGTTTAAACTGAGAGTACATATTCACAGAACTTAAAAATTGGCAAACTTTTTATTTAAAAAAAGCTAACGAAGCTAAATAAATAAAACGGATCCAGTAGGCTTGTGCTGTTTTTTTCTGATACACATACCGTAGGCTGGTGAAACTGAACACCTGCTGACCTGATATGCCCTTTTTGCTCCTTAATCAAAGTAAACACAAAAGCCTCTTGAACTCTGTTCACAAGTCTGTCTGTCAGCTTCTGAATATCTGTGAGGTAAACCAAATAGTTTGTTATTCAGCGGGTTTGGAGCTGTGCAAGGGGTCTTTCTTGTGATGCATAGTTTCAGATAAGTGTAGCACCAAGTTTTTAATGTGTGCATCATTAACACTATTTTCTTGTTTATTACTATGGAGCTGCTTTAAAACTGTCTGAATTGTATAAAGCACTAAGTAAATGTGACATGACTTGGCTTTTTTTCTTTCCCTGGCATTTTAAAGTTGCTGCTCTGAAATATATATCTGGGATGGAAGGCTGTGAAACTATAAAAACCGAACAGATTTTTAAAATGCCACTATATATGTACACTATGTTCAAAAGTTTGTCATTATAAGTTTTTTTAAACACTTAAAAAGTCTCATATGCTCGGTAATGCTACATTATTTGAGTAAAATAAAACCTTAATAATATTGTGAAATATTACACTTTAAAACAGTTTTATTCATGTGATGGCAAATCTGAATTTTCAGCATCATTACCCCTGTTACCAGTAGGAGAAGGAATCACAGGGTACCTGACAATACGATACACGATACATGACTCACAATACAGCAATTCTACAACAATAAATATATTGCTAGACAATCCCTGATTATACACAATGTCTTGATTACACAATGTTTGTCTAACTATGTGTGTGTGTGTGTGGGGTGTGGGGGGGGGGGGATGGCAGTGATAAGGTTTTCTCTCTTTATTCAAGATCAGGGTATTATTTTAGTCACACTGCATTCCGGCATTAAAAAAAAAAACTTGTTAAAAACCTTTTCCTTAGGCTAGTTATCTTGTGTTCACGTTTCCTTTATTCATCTGTTGTGCGCCCCCTCGAGGAGCCATGAAGTAGTGACTCTGGGAACAGGGAACTCTATTTAGAGTGCCTTATTTTATTCATTAAAATATCGATATTTGGTGCCAGCGTATCAATTCTCGTATAGCATGGTGAAGGACAATGATATATTGCCATATCGATATTTTGTCCCACTCCTAGTCTTCAGTGTCACATAAACCTCGGAAATCATTGTAATATGCTTATTTAATGCTCAATAAACATTTCTTATTATTATCAATGTTAAAACAGTTGTGCTGCTTTTAAAGGTGCATTAAGTAGTATTTTTTCAGTAAAATATCCCAAAACCACTAGGCCAGTGTTATACATTTTGTTCAGCTAAGTTCTTACAATATCCTAAATGTTTCCACACTGTAAAAAATTATTTTGAAAAAAAGTTACCTGTTTGCCTTAATTTTGAGCTTATTGAAATGAAAAATTTGAGTTAATACAATGAAAAAAATTTTGCGATTCGACAACCTTTATTAAAAGATTTTGTAAGCATATTGGGTAATTGTGTTTTATTTTTGATGACGCAGTGAAACATACCAAATAGTGCTATTTTCATGATTTATCAAATTTTTTATGTGGTATTAATATTTTGAGTTTCTATTTATTAAACAAATTTCCTTCATTGTATTAACTCAAATTTTTCATTTCAATAAATTTTAAGGCAACCTTTTACTTACTTTTTTAATTTAAACCAACAAAATGTTTTTACAGTGCAACTATTTGTAAATTGTAAAAAAAGTTATATTTTAACAAAGGATCCGGGACGTCTGAGGGAGTCGCCTGTCAGTTGCGTCATATCTGCGTTACCCTCGGCTTCCGGTTTTATTTTTTATTAAATAGAAATCTTTGTTTAACACTGTAAATGTCCTTGCTGAATAAAAGTATAACATTTCTTAAAAACAGTACTGTACGTTTATATACCTAATAATTGATTTATATAATACTATTTTTTATTTTATTTTTGTGATAGTTTTTTTTGTATTGCATAGCTTAATGCATTTGTAAATCTCAAATCCTAAAGCATATTCATTTGTTCAACTCCTTTGTCCAAATTCAGCTTTGCTTTTGGACGGTGTATTTACACAAAATTGGAAAGCTCATGTCTTTGTTCAAATTTAGAGCACTTTTTGTGGTAATTCAATCACAGTGTCCACACAAGCACAAACTTCCCTAAGCCAGCAGACAGCAGGCCTCCAACAGGGTGTGGCACGTGGACATCCACGTGAGATCCTCGTTCTGAGAACAGTTACAAGTTGTAATTCTACGCTTTTACCGTCAGCTTTTACATGAAAAGATTGTGTTAGCTGACTGTTTTGCATAAGCAAATGGTATTCATATCAGCTGCCCATTGCTCTGTAAACATAGCTGTTTCTGGCATGTAATTGAGTAAGTCGCTAGTGATTAGTCGATCGCAAGGAATGACTTCCTGTGTGTTGGACAGGGACGAGAACCAGCACGGTTCAGAGGGGTCGTGATGTCTTTCCCCCCATGATCTTTACTGAATGTTGATGTTTGTGCCAGTACAGGAGGGGTGATGAGGTGTGCCTATGACTCCTGCGGCGTGACATTCAGGAGGGGCCTTCTGGCGGCATGGGCCAGCGGCACCGCTTCCTCCGGTTTGTCTTTGATGAACATGTTGAGGTCTCAGCAAGGGGACACGTGGGGTCATGAGATTCTGCTACTGGCGTGCAGAGGTCAGCCTGTTTATCTACTTCCTCTTGCCGGCGTGCCACTACACTCAGATAGGATGCTGGGGGACAAATTTAGACCTCCAGCTCACCCTCCATCTGCCACGGCTAGCTGTAGGACTGTCTCCATGGGAACCAGAGCCAGGTTGCCAAGAGTAAGGGCTGGAAAGAGAAGCACTAACTCTTTATCCGTCATTCTGCTCAACTAATAATAAAAAACACCCAATTTTAATGGACCTGACATGATGAAGACAATGAATAATATTTCATATACACCCTGATTGGATTATTATGATCACTTAAAAAGCCAGAACACTGGCATCAATTTTGTATTGTAATTATGCAAGCATTAGACAAAATTAGCTCCTTGGTCTCCTTATTACTAGAGTCTTGACAAGCTGCCATGTGGCCTCTAGAGTCCTTGAATCTTCTCTCAGCTCCATTAAAGAGCCCATGTTCCACAGCAGCAGGGTCAGCTCACCTGGAAACCACTAGAAGCGAGCTGACCGCATCCAGTCAGGAGATGCTTATATCATTCTTGGTGGTCCAATTAACATACGGAGAACAAGGTGACATTTTCTGTTATCAAATCTGGCAAGTTGTCACTAGGACAGCGGGGTGCAGAGAAAAAAAGCGCAAAGATGGGTAAGAAATGGCTCAACCTTTTTGTTATTTCATATACTCAAGCACACACATTTTACATTCTCAATTTGTGAGACTTGCATACGAATGCTGGTTTACTAGTTCATCCATGATTCATGATCCAGATCATATTACCATGCCAGCAAATCTTGAAAGTGAAACCAAACCTAAATTCCTTGAATTTCAGAGCAGTCTTAGGCTGACGTCGTCATACTCAGATTCTAGGCAGAATATGAGTCTGATACTGCTCCATTGGGCTGTGATTATGGGGCGCGTTTCTACAGAACGAGGAAAGGATATGCTTTCATTGAAAAAGAAAATGTACAATGAAAGGTGAATGCATATGAACAAGTTCTCCGTTTAGTAAACAAATTCAACCCAAGATTTGGTGATGTGGATGAATACGTTACTGCTGTTCATCTGTCCTTCATCGTATAAAGCCCGGCCTGACAATTTGATTGGTCTGAATAGCTCTGGTTCGAGCATAGTTGGTCCACAAACAGATCAAGTCCAGACCAAACTTACCGACCTTATTTGTTGTGGGCGGGGATAAGTTTGGCTGGCATCTAGACTACAGCAGTCTATTTTCTGTTTAAACATTTTTCTAATATTAATAGTAACTACGCTTTAAAAGGTTAGTTCACTCTAAAATTATATATATATTTTTATATATAATTATAATTTACTCACTTCATTTTTTAAGACACAAATTAAGATATTGTGATCTGAGAAATGTAATTTTTAGGCCACATAGCTACCACTTTATCGCTACAAAATTTTGTGATGTTAGCAACTAATCTGTATGGATTGAGGGTTTTAATCAAAATTTTCTGGAGAGATTTGATCCCTTTTTTATGATGAATAGATTGAATTTAATCTTTATTTTACATTTAAACATTGATCAGCAAACATAAACAGAGTTTAACTTTAAGTTTGCTTGACAAACGAGAGCACACCTCATTTTTTCTTGCGGTAGCTTAAAACACGGTTCTCACACGTCAAGCAAGTGTGCTTGAGTTTCCGTTTACCATATCTGATGTATGCGTTGATCATTGTTTATATGTGAATATAAAAGACTAAATTAAATCTGTTCATCTTATAAAGCGATTGTGTTTCTTCACAAACTAAACTGCTCTATTCATATGGATTGGTTGTATTAACTTTTTTAAAAAGTGTTTTAGTGTGTTTGGAAGATAAACAAAAGTCTAATGGGTTTAAAATTTAAAAAACATGAGGGTGAATGACAGAAATTACATTTTTGGGTGAAATAACCCTTTAGGAAAACCATTTGGGCGTCTTTGTTTAGCGGTCACACTTGGAATGATTTTTTTGAGAATTTTTTCTGATACTATGCAAAATTTATAAAAAATGTATTGCCTACCCCTAACCCCCCATTGAAGATTTGTTTTATACATACACACACATATATATATATATATATATATATATATATATATATATATATATATATATATATATATATATATATATATATATATATTCACACTAAGAAAAAAAATGGTTCTTTTAGGAACTGTACAGTGGTTCTTTTATTGTTAGATTAACTTTTTCATGAATGTAAATTACTTAACAGGAAGTTGTGAAGTGTCAGTACAGCAGGGTCTGTATGTCAGTTTGAGAATGTCCCAGCTGTTCGAAACTGCCTCTTCCTCCATATGTTTGAGAGAGCGAGAGAACAAGGAAGGGGTATCGTGCATGATCTTTTGTCACATTCTCCTTGTGCCTTCAGTTCATTCTTCACTTGACCTCTGTCTGGCTTTGTTTTCTCTCTATCTATATTGTTGAAGTTACAAGAGGCTTTTACATTTACATTTTACATTTAATCATTTAGCAGACGCTTTTATCCAAAGTGACTTACAAAAAGGGGAGAGCAATAGAAGCAACGAAACAAACAAGGCCAACAACCTGCAAGAGCTGTAAGAATTCTCAGTTAATCAAGCACAGTACACAAACTTTTTTTTTTTTTTTTGGGATGGTTAAGTGCTAGTCTTTATTGGTTGTACTGGAAATACTGGATTCAACTTTTACAAAAAGTTGAATCCAGTATTTTAAGTTGCAGCATCATTTGTCATCATTCTCTGTCTTTTGCACCAATTTCATTATCATAATTAAAATTCAAGTGAGATTAGAAATAATCAAGCAAATATTACATTTATACAATACTTATTTTTTGATTGCATATTTCCAATTCTTTCAGATCACTTTTGTAATGCAGATCATTGCCATTTTGCAAGGTACAGTGCCTTGCGAAAGTATTCGGCCCCCTTGAACTTTGCGACCTTTTGCCACATTTCAGGCTTCAAACATAAAGATATAAAACTGCATTTTTTTGTGAAGAATCAACAATAAGTGGGACACAATCATGAAGTGGAATGAAATTTATTGGATATTTAATTTTTTATTTCAAACAAATCAAAAACTGAAAAATTGGGCGTACAAAATTATTCGGCCCCTTTACTTTCAGTGCAGCAAACTCTCTCCAGAAGTTCAGTGAGGATCTCTAAATGATCTAATGTTGACCTAAATGACTAATGATGATAAATAGAATCCACCTGTGTGTAATCAAGTCTCCGTATAAATGCACCTGCACTGTGATAGTCTCAGAGATCCATTTAAAGCGCAGAGAGCATCATGAAGAACAAGGAACACACCAGGCAGGTCCGAGATACTGTTGTGGAGAAGTTTAAAGCCGGATTTGGATACAAAAGGATTTCCCAAGCTTTAAACATCCCAAGAAGCACTGTGCAAGCGATAATATTCAAATGGAAGGAGTATCAGACCACTGCAAATCTACCAAGACCTGGTGGTCCCTCTAAACTTTCAGCTCATACAAGGAGAAGACTGATCAGAGATGCAGCCAAGAGGCCCATGATCACTCTGATGAACTGCAGAGATCTACAGCTGAGGTGGGACATAGGACAACAATCAGTCGCATACTGCACAAATCTGGCCTTTAGGGAAGAGTGGCAAGAAGAAAGCCATTTCTTAAAGATATCTATAAAAAGTGTCGTTTAAAGTTTGCCACAAGCCACCTGGGAGTCACACCAAACATGTGGAAGAAGGTGCTCTGATCAGATGAAACCAAAAGTGAACTTTTTGGCAACAATGCAAAACCTTATGTTTGGCGTAAAAGCAACACAGCTCATCACCCTGAACACACCATCCCCACTGTCAAACATGGTGGTGGCAGCATCATGGTTTGGGCCTGCTTTTCTTCAGCAGGAACAGGAAAGGTGATTAAAATTGATGGGAAGATGGATGGAGTCAAATACAGGACCATTCTGGAAGAAAACCTAATGGAGTCTGCAAAAGACCTGAGACTGGGACAGAGATTTGTCTTCCAACAAGAAAATGATCCAGAACATAAAGCAAAATCTACAATGGAATGGTTCAAAAATAAACATATCCAGGTGTTAGAATGGCCAAGTCAAAGTCCAGACCTGAATCCTATCGAGAATCTGTGGAAAGAACTGAAAACTGCTGTTCACAAACGCTCTCCATCCAACCTCACTGAGCTCGAGCTGTTCTGCAAGGAGGAATGGGCTAAAATTTCAGTCTCTCGATGTGCAAAACTGATAGAGACATACCCCAAACGACTTAATCACAGCAAAAGGTGGCGCTACAAAGTATTAACTTAAGAGGGCCGAATAATTTTGCACGCCCAATTTTTCAGTTTTTGATTTGTTAAAAAAATTTGAAATATCCAATAAATTTCGTTTTCACTTCATGATTGTCCCACTTGTTTGTTGATTCTTCTCAAAAAATACAGTTTTATATCTATGTTTGAAGCCTGAAATGTGGCCAAAAGGTCGCAAAGTTCAAGGGGGCCGAATACTTTCGCAAGGCACTGTATATGTTTGCAGTTTTATTTTGCAGGTGATATTGATCATTCCTTACATTGTTAATTAACCACATAATGTATTATAGCTGTTTATTTCTGACATATGAACATTACTTTGACACTCTCATGACTTTTGAATACTTCCTTACAGTGTTGGGGAAAGTTACTTTGAAAAGTAATATATATATTAGTATATATATATATTAGTGTTTAATCATGATTAATCGCATGATTTTCTGTGCTGAAAATCATGTTCATGAATTTGCATGAATATTTGCATGAATAATATATATATATATCTGTTGCTTTGTGTTTATCACTGAAATGGGAGCTGAGTGATTTGATATCTTTCTTTCCGTATTTCCTGCTTGAAAATGCTGTAATGCTGGGTCTCCCAGTCCAGTGCTTTGTGCATAGACAACCATGAATAATTCACATAGCACCCACCCCATCCGAAACCCTCTTAATTGCCCTGTTTAAGAGCCAAATCAGTACATGTCAGAGGTCATTAGGCTGTCTCGCACTGATCTGTGACGTATGGAAATCCATTATGGAGTGATGACAATGTCTCTCTCTGTGCTTTTCTAGTTTACATCTGTTTTTATCAATCCAGATGAAAATTCCAGCAATCAAGCGGTGTTATTTTATTAGGCACTGCACACCCCATTTACAGTTATAAACCTGTGCAAATCATTCATTATAAATTTGTGGTTCAGCCCTTTTGCAGTCAAATATATACACGAATAATGATGAAGGTCTTAGTGTTGTTGTATCTTCAATAATAGTTTGCTGTTGATAAAAACACTGTGTAACCAAAGCCTACCTCTGCTCTGAGAAAGCTCATTAAATTGTTGCGCATCACTCAGCCAGCAGCAGCTGTTTGAGAAAGCAAACTCAGTCAAGAATCTGTCAAGTTATTTCAAGAGGAAAGCAGTTTTTGTTTTTGTTTTCTGCTCACTGCCTTTCCCACAGTGAACACCAAGAAATGAAAGCTAAGATGCTGTAGTTTTTCTTAATACATGTGACTATGTAAGGTACCTCACTGAAAATGTTTTCCAGTAAAAATATATATAAAAAATAATATTTCAATAAGATGCATTTACTGGAAGTAAAAATGTGTAGGCTACTAATATAAATAAATATAAAAGTTTCATTATTTTTGATGGTCCCTCAGAACACATTCTGTTGACTATAAGTAACGTTGCACCTACATGTCTACTAACTCTCATTTAGTGTGTTAGTAGACTGGTAGGTTTAGAATAAGTTGACATGCAGTTACTTACTGTATAATCAACAGAATGTTCAAAAGGGACTATCAAAATTAAGTGTTTCTTAATTTAATTAATTAAGTGTTTTCTTTAACCTCACTATAAGAACAATATATTTGCCACTTTAATCAGAAACTCAAATGCGGAATTATTCACAAAAATAATGATTACATTCTTGTGCTAAGACATCACAAAATGTTCAAAGATAAAATATAGTATTTATTTGTCGTCCATCTCAAAATATAGTGTAAAATATGTTCTCATTTGCACATTGAACTCCCTCTGGTGGGATCAATACACTTATTTACTAGTTTATTTTGAGACGTCATGTTAATACACTGTAAAAACTTTGTGGTGGTTTTTGTTGGTTTAACTTAAAAAAGTAAGTAACCTGGTTGCCTTAAAATTTTGAGTTTATTGAAATTAAAAATTTGAGTTGATACAATGAAGGAAATTAGTTTAATAAATAGAAACTCAAAATTTTTTTGTATCTGAACCACATAAAAAATTGGATAAATCATGAAAATAGCACAATTTCGCATGTTTCAATGCGTCATCAGAACAAACACACACATAATTACCCAATATGGTTACAAAATCTTTTAATAATATTTTTATTCTCAAAAAATGTTCTCAAAAATTTTTCATTGTATTAACTCGAAATTTTAATTTCAATGAACTCAAAATTTTAAGGCAACCAGGTAACTTTTTTTCTAAATAATTTTTTACAGTGTAGGCGAGAGTGTTTTGTCTACGCTCAAGTAAGGAATCAGACCAGTTTTAAACACTTAAGCACTCCTATTCCCTAGCACTCCTGATGTCTCTTGTACGATTTATAGACATAGACAAAATCAGCTGCAAAGCTGTTTTTTTTTAATTTTATTTTAAAAAAATGTATTCATTCTTGTTTTTCTTTTTGCTGAAAGGATGACAACTTGTCACAACCACTAGATATCCAGTCTCATATTGTGTGTGTAAGGAACAGCTTGGAAGTTTAAAAAAAGGAATACTAAAGATAGATGAAATTAAGCAATTTCCTTGTTAATGCTTATGAGATCATTTTGAAACCACTGGCTCTACATCGCCTTGGATCACTTTACAGTTGGGGCATTGCTTTGTCTAGACTTTCCAGTTTCCAGTTGTGTTGTTTGCATTTTGTGTTGATTTCGTTCTGAAATGTAACATTTCAGTAGAAGTCTGAAGGATTTGTGACAGCAAGGGGGTAATTATTGTACTGTTTTTATTATTGCTATTATTATTATTATTATTATTATTATTATTATTATTATTATTATTATTATTATAGCATGTACATTTTTAATTCTAAAGCTTTTATCATCAATTAAGATCAAATATATATATATATAGTATTCTTTCCTTAGAGGTTTAGAATCAGTTAATCTCTCTCATATTTTTTCTTTTTTTTTATGAATAGTTTAGAAAATAGCTAAGCAGTAGTAGGTAGATTAGCATTTTTGTATAGTTTACCCAACACTGTTTATTAAAACAACTAACCATATTTTTTGTGTCTCTGCAGGGCCAGTGAAGTTCTAACATGTGACGAGCTGAAGATGGGAGACAAATAGGGCTTGAATAATTATTCACATGTCAGCAAAGAAAGTGCCTCAAAAGCATCTTGAGACATTCGTTTTCAAGCCCCATTGCCAGACATCAGCCCAAAAGACTCATAATGATGAATTTCACCAAGGCTGTTTGTGAACAGGAGAGGAGACATTTACCACACAACCAGCACTCACATATATGGCGACTGCATACTGACACTGTTTGATTATGCCTTTTTCAGTTAAGACACTATTTGGTATCTTAGATTAATTATGACATAATACAATTAGCCCCCTAAAGTGAGTGTAAAGACTTTCCTATCGGAAGAGTTTTGATGCAATGATGTTTATCAGATGCTCAAAGTAGCATTCCCATAGCATCCTTAAGGCCTCCTCCCCACATCTCATGGAGGCAGAGGAAAAGCAGTCGGCCGATGGGGAGCGGTCTGGTGAGCAACAGCAGCCATTGTCAGAGTCTTTGTTAGCTGCGCAGCTGCCTCATTTACAGCAACAAACTACCTCGCAATCTGTCCATGGATCACGTGGCCGCCTTCAACATAGGCAGCCAAAACACTTTGAAATGCTCCAAAGACAGAAGCAACAGTCACAGGCGAGTGGGTTATCTTGGCAGCTTTCAGAAGTACCTGGTCCTTCAAGAGGCAGCTGTTCTGCCCTGGGAGAACCATCTCCCCAAATTCATAATGTTCATCAAACTCAATCTCTTTCTAGTGTGGAAGTACAGGAAGGCACACCATGTAGACGAGATCGCAAACCCCAAAAACCAGGGAAATATGTGTGTACATACTGCGGCCGTCCTTGTGCAAAGCCTAGCGTCCTCCAAAAACACATCCGATCCCACACAGGAGAGAGACCCTATCCATGTGTCCCATGTGGTTTCTCCTTCAAGACCAAAAGCAACCTGTATAAACACAGAAAATCCCATGCGCATCGAATAAAAGCAGGCATGGCCTCGAGTCGTGAAGAGACCAGTTTTATTGGGCCAGAAGGTGGAATATTGGGAGATGATCAAGAAGAGGGTACAGAAGGAGAGAGTACAGGTTCTGAGGATGAGACCCAGCAACACCAACCATCTACGTCACAGGGTAGGCCAACTCTGAAAAAAAGTTGCAAAGTAGAACTGTCATTTATAGAAGAGAGTCCCCAAACTGAGGATTCACAGGCAGTCAAGCAAAGGTTAGCAATGAGGCTAAGCGAGAGAAAGCGAGCTCCCAGAACATCTTCAGATGAAGCCCGATCCTCACTGGGTCCTGGCAGTAAGGGGAGCACAGAATCGGGATATTTTTCCAGTTCTGGAAGTGCTGAGCTCTCCCAAGTGAGCCCGCCAAATGCCAGTGCTAAAACATATGCTGAAATAATTTTAGGAAAGTATGGACGACTAGGACAGCAACAAAGAATTCCACATCAACAGCTGCAATTATCGTCACCTTCAGGTCAACAGGAAAAATCAATCCCTTTCACTGTTCCTAAGACACAAGTCATTGAGCATATAACCAAGCTAATCACTATAAATGAAGCTGTGGTTGATACAAGTGAAATTGATAGTGTCAAACCAAGACGTTCCTCTCTCTCTAGAAGAAGTAGCATTGAGTCAGTCAAGTTCTCTTCACCCAAAGAACCCTGTGTTTTTGAACCAAAAGCGGATGCCCCAGGCTCTGCTGTTCAACTTATTCCTGGTAGTTATGCAGGTGAATTACCTGGCTCATACACTGAAACTTTGGCTGGTCAGAGCTCCAGTGCTCTTCTCTATAGGAGTCAATCAGTGCCATCTTCTGGTAATATTTCAGATACACCTTCACGCAGCTTTCATCTCAGTCGTTCTTTTGATGATCAACAGGCCATAGCAGCTGAAATGAGGATTGGCCCACATCAACGGATGTTACGACGCCAACCTGCTATTGAGGTGGCAGTTGGAGTGGATCTCGTTATAGGAGATGCAGATCCTTCTTCTAGTTTGAAAGAAACGGAATCAGGAAAAAAGCAAGACAAGGAATTCCACCTTTATGATTGTGAAATGTGCGGTGCTCGCTTGAAGAAGCACGACTCTTATGCAGAACACAGATTTGCATGTATGAGTAAATCTCCACACATCCCCTGTGAGGAAGGCAGTTCTTTTATTGATAGTCAGCCACAGATTATGAGCTACAAGTTCAAAGCCATGGCCATGGCTGTTCGTAAGAGGAAAAAAAAGGAGGAAAGTCTTGAGGAAGATCCTCCCAGTCCAGGACCAACAGCTGTGTCATTCGGTACCCAGTCGCCATTGATGTTAGGCAGTATTGATAATCCGAGTGCACCTTGTGGTCTTTCACAGAGTGAGATAGAACGGAGGGGTCACTGGAAAGAAATTTCTGTTATCCAGCATACCAGATCTTTCGAAAAACAGGAAAACATCTCAATTGCAAATCAGGAAGCAGACCCAGAACATGAGCCAACACAGGAGCCAAAACCAACCTTCATATCCCGGTTAATCCGTCAACCCAACATTCAAGTGCCAGAAATTCTGGTTACAGAGGAGCCAGATACAGAGAAAGTCTCTTATCCAGTGAACACGTACGTCTTAAAAGAATCTGAGAAGGTGGAGGAATTCCAGTGGCCTCAGCGTAGCCAAAGCCTTTCTCAGCTCCCTGCAGAGAAACTACCGCCAAAGAAAAAGCGCCTCCGTTTGGTTGAGGCAACCCAATCATCAGGAGAATCTAGCTTTGAGTCAGTATCCCTGCCACATAGCCCAAGCCAAGAGAGCAATGTTTCCCATGCCTCCAGTCGATCTGCATCCTTTGAGGAATCAGGAAGGCCAGACTCTGAAATGCAAAGTGGTACTTGGAGTTCCCAAGGGTCTCACATGCTGACCGTTCCATTAAGTCTCCATCAGCACCATCATTCTCACGGAGAGATGCGACGTTCAACATCCGAACAAGCATCAGCAAGTCCTTCACACCCTGCACATGTAGAAGAAGCAAGAAGCAAGTCATTTGACTATGGCTCCCTCTCTCTAGAACGCGCTTCTGCTACTTGGAAGGAGAGGAGAAAATGTCTCTTGGTGAAACACGGAACCCTTGGTGAGCCTGATCAGGAAGAGCCATCTACTAAATCTGGTGTCTCAACAGTTTGCCAGTCATACCCAATTCATCCTTCATTCACAATCACAGAGCATAGAATGGGAGGCAGGACCTCTAGGCTTAGCTCAGAGCATACAGGGAAGACCTTGCAGCTTTTTCAATCCCCTCTTGCCCTCCCGCCAGCCGTTTTCCCCCTACAACAAGAAAACCCTGATTTTTGTCCCCCAAATCAGCTCACTAGATTTCTCCCAGTCACTACAACAATTTCTGCAGTTGTTTCCACCCAGATGTTTCAGCAAGATTTCCTTCACAGTGAGCCGCCTCTGCTATATCCAAGACCCATAGAGTACGTAGAACGCCTGGGACTACCCCTTCAGCCGCTCACCAATTTATTTCCTCTACAAACAAGTGATGTTGCTCAGGATGTTTGCTTTCCCATGGAAGGTGGTCTGACTATTCAGGTCCCCTCAGGGCCTCTTTTCAGGGAGTCTAGGTCATCACCTTCTTCCTCGCATTGTCCCAGTCATTCACAACAGCAACTAGCTTTTCGCCACAATTCCCATCCTGTGATAGCTCCTTGCCTTCAACAGCTTGTGCCAGTGGTGTCTCTTGTAGTGCCTGTGCGCTTACAAACTCACATTCCTACCTATGCTAGTGCCATGTATACAACCATCTCACAAATTTTGGCCACAACGCAACATCCAATCTGTTGCACAGCTATGGTCATCATGGGTAAGCTGGAGGAAGACAAGCTTCAGAGATCTTACCTTAGGCTGCCCTCACCTATCACCAAGAACTATATTCCTTTGCCTCTCGAGCATGGAGCAGGAACTTCATCTGATGACAGCTGTGGGCAGCTCGGTGCTGGAGGAAGCAAGCGAATGCTCTCACCAGCAGGTAGTCTAGAACTTAGTTTAGAGGCACAGCGGCACCAAAAACGAGTGAAAGAGGAGGAGGAGAAAGAAGAGGATGACAAGGAAGATGATGATAACAAATGTGATGAGAAATCTCAGGAGGTGAGTCAGGGAAAAAGTAATCAGAGGCTAACCTTAGAGACAGCAGGGAGGGACAAATATACAACAGAAGTCATAGAAACTGAAAAGTTAAGCAAGCAGGACTTAACCCAGCACAAAACTGAAGACATAAAGGATGAAGAAAGGAAGGAGGCAGGACACCAGTATGCTTCAAGGGTAACAATTCCTGAAAGATCTGTGGATTCCTCATACCCCAGTTTGCATACAACTACATCTGTCAGCTGGTGCTATCTGAATTACACAAAGCCCACCCCCTCTACACATAGAGATTCAGCTTCTGTCTATTCCTCATGGAGTGTTAGCATGCATAACCCCAATATATCTGGCTTGTCCACCAAACTATTACTGTCTCTGCTGCGCTCCAAACAGAAACATAGTGCTGAGACATACACTATGGCTACAGCTCCAACACCAGCGATTGACAAGCTGGTTCCTACTGACAGCAAAACGACCAGTGCGTCAGAGGTAAACCTCATTGTAATTTTTTATCTCAATATATATAATCGCATTATAATCGAGTTTTTGCTTTTTACATAAAATTTTATTAAAAGTTTATTAAAGGTTCAGTGTGTAGTATTTTTGGGGATGTGTTGACAAAAAATGCAATATAATATACGTAACTTTGTTTTCAGTGGCTTATAAAGACCGTACATAAGGTTGCGTTATGTATTTATTTTCCTTAGAATTACCCATTTCTATCTCCATAAACAACACGAATCCCTTTACAGTGAAATCCCCATTTTGCGATGTTTCTATAATAGCTCTAAATGGACAAACTTCTCTACAGAGTGCTAGTCACTCTCTGCTCTCTATGACGATGACATTTTTGTCCTGTATTGGCCACCGTAGGTTCTCTATGTGCTCCGCAAGGGAGGGGTGGATGCAATTCACAACCTCACCACTAGATGCCGCTAAAAATCACACACCTTTAATTGTCTGCATTTTGATATCTAGCATGTGTTTTGTAAGTGGTGTGTAGATGTACTACAGTGTTGGTAAATTAGCTTGTCTGTCTGGAGTGTAGGTATGTGCCTCTCCACTCAACATACCCGTCAAAGTAAAAGAGGAACCACCAAATGAAAGAGGGGAAAAGGATAAGAAGAGTGCTGATGACGTGCCCGCTAACTCGACACAAAGTGAGGCAGCGCGTAATCGGATTTGTATTTTTGAGGGCGGGTGAGTAAATTCTTATTAATTATTTTGAAACTGTAGTTCAGCAGAGATACAGTAGTTAAGATAGTTGAGATTTTAAAAAAAAGTTAGCTATACGATGAGCTATTAACAATAACGTATTACATAAACAGCTTTTTGTCATGCTACACATGCTACCCCTATGCTCACTGGAAGAAATTTCTTGTGATTTTTTAAACAGAGTGCACTTTTTAAAAATAGTTGAGCTAGTGCAGCCCTTCATTCATGATAGAGGTGGGGTGGAGGTATGAGGTTTTACAGACAGTTTTAATAGCTCTTTTTATTACTTTTGTTTAAATATTTGCAAATACAGACAGAAAGCAATGATTAATACAAAAATTCATTAGGAAATATGGAGAGTTTTCCCTACCCCACAGCAATGATATACAGTTGCAGTCATGTTCAAGAGTACTAATAGTGAAGTTTATTCATGATCTTCCCCACCATGAAATTGCATTTTTGTAAGTGCCAATTATAGCACAGTTGCCTCTCAGCTTGAGCTTTTCTGTTTGTTATTTGCTGTGTGAGAGACAAAGACAGTGCGGGTGGTAGTACGGGTGAGACTACGAACCATTAGGGATTTAATTTATCCTGCCTTGTTCAGTTGTCTGCAGAATTCACACCTTGCTCAAAGGTACGAATTTGGATGGAGTGAAGAGAGAAAGAGTGCTGATAACTTAGTAGCTCTGCAGATTTATTTTTGAAGTCTCCTGCTCATTAGTGTTGTACCGACTATATCTGCATAGCACAGTTAAAGAGTAAAACAAAATTCAACGTTTCATCTTGAATGAAAAGGATAACTACTGAAGTTTCGACTCTACACAAACCCACTGAGAGATAATCATTCAATGTCTTTTAGGAACACTAATTGTTTTTTACATTAGAAATGTAAAGGGTTACTTCAGTGATTTAGCATTAAGCTTTGTATTTAAACTGGGTCATTAATGTAATAGAAATGTGAAATTATTTTGGAATTTGTTGTATTTGGTAAAGAAAATGTATTTTTGGCTCATGTGGATGAAAGACAACAACTCCCAGAATGCACTTGCTTCGCTGCTCTATGAGGCCACTCCCAAAACCACCGCTCCTGGATCACTTGCCCACCACGGCAACGCCCCTACCGTTGTGTTTATAAAATTATTTAGTTCAGTTAGAGAACAGGCACTACAATTAAAAACTGAAAGTGTCTGTTCAATATAATGTGATCAAACGCAGCAGGAGTCAGATTACATTAATTACGAGAGCTGAGGTAAGCGCGGCCGCGGCATACATTCACGGCGCGTGTTCAGTCTGACTCGTTTTCAGTTCATGCCTTTGAAAGCTTAACTTTCGTAGGAATTCATTGAAAAGTTGAAAAATGCACTTTTCTCCGCGCCGCTCCGCTCCGTTTACATGAATGCCCGATGCTGCCGGAGCCAAGTGCTGTGAGTGAGATCCCACCCCGCGCATGGCAAACATATTTGGGTCATTTTTTTCAGTCATGAGTACATTATTGAGGGGAATAATCAACAATGGTTTGTCACATTTGTGCAGCCCTAGTACATGATTTGAATATCATTTCTACTTTAACACTAGAAGTCCCAGAGATTTGTAACCCTCCTTTAGCCAAGTGGATGCTAACTGGCTAGTCTTTTGGCTATCATTAGCATCAATTCATGTGTAAATATGGTCATTACCTGAGCAATCTGCAGGGGGGTTGGGTGTGTGTGTGTGAATGGTTGCTGGTGGCTTGTTTGTATGTGTGGGGGAGGGAGGGCTGCTAAAAGCAGAGAACTTGATTGACCATGTCTCACATGGGCATGGGCAGAAATGTTACCACGGGCAATTTCTTCACATCGCTGTCACTTGCGCATAAACTTCTTAGCCGGAAAACCACCATCCTCGGCACAGTCAACAAGATTTGCCGGGAAACACCTCAATCCGCTAGACACACAGATCGCAATGAATTCACCACTCGGGTATCTTGAAGGTCTTTTGTGGTTCTATGTTTATGTGTTTCTAATTTTACGCTGACGGCGTATGACGGCGTATGCGCCAAACAGAAGAAGACTGTCTACATTCTTAGCAGCATGAACAGCGTGTTTTAGACTGATGATACCACCAAAAGGAAGCCAAACACTCTCACCCTTTACAACACCACAAAGTGCGGCGTGGATGTGATGGACCAGATTGTGCGGGAGTACACTGTCCGCACAGGGACACGGCGCAGACCAGTTGCCGTGTTCTATAATATGATTGGCATGGCAGCACTGAATGCACGTGCTGTATCAAGCATGCACCGGAAGGGCGGAAAGATGGGTGGACTTCCTGGTGGAGCTTGCAAGAGAGTTGGCTAACTCTCATAAGTGTGCGAAGAAGATGTGGTAAATCCATGGCAGTGCCAGGATTGTGAGTGATTGCTGGAACGGACTCACTCACTTTTTAATATTATTTGTAAATATGTGTACAAATGGTTTACATTTAAGAGGAGGCAAAGAAAACACAAAACGTGCACTAAATACCAAGATTTGTATACCGCTCAGAGTAGCAAAAACAAGAGAAGGGAATAAGAAAAGAGAAATAGAGGGGAGGGTTTTTTTATTTATTTTTTTATGTAAGATTAAGTGCTCATGGAAGAGATGAGTTTCTACCTGTCTTTTGAATGAAGCGAGTGATTCTGTCGTGCGTATGGAGGACGGAAGATCGTTCCACCAACCAGGAACAATGAAAGAAAAAGTCCTGGAGAGGGATTTCATGCCTCTCTGTGATGGTACCACAAGCCTCCTCTCATTAGCTGAGCGAAGGCTTCTGGTGGGGGTGTAGACTCGTAGGAGTGAGTCGAAGTATGCGGGTGCTGAGCTTGTGGTAGATCCATAAGCAAGAGTCAGGGCTTTGAATTTGATCCGGGCAGCGAGTGGTAGCCAATGCAGAGAGATGAATAGAGGTGTGACATGAGCCCTTTTGGGCTCATTGAAGACAAGACGTGCTGCAGCGTTCTGGATCATTTGCAGCGGTTTTTATTGCACAAGATGGAAGTCCAGCCAGAAGCGCATTGCAATAGTCTAGTCTAGAAATGACTAGGGCTTGGACAAGAAGCTGTGTTGTGTAAGGAACGGTCTGATTTTCCTGATATTGTGCAATGCAAACCTGCATGACCGAGCTGTCTTTGAGATGTGGTCTTTGAAGGACAGCTGGTCATCAAAGATTACTCCAAGCTTTCTGACCGACTTTGAAGGGGTAATCAATGACGAACCTAGCTGGATGGTAAAATCATGTTGTATGAAATGGTTGGTTTCTTTATTGGTTTCTTTGGTTGGTTGGTTTCTTTATTTTATATTGTACTATTTTTATCAATAAATCTCAGCAACAAAGAAAAAAAAAAAAACATGTGTGTTGATTTCTCCCTAAGATGGCTCCCTAAGATTCAAGTTTCCCTGAAGTGGCTCAGCATGGCCCCATATTATTTACATAACAAAAGCAACTGTTCACAGCTGATTAAGGATATTAGCCTAAAGCCTTCCAGCCCATCGGCTGTCCTGCGGGTTTTATAGGTAGAAAAGCCAAATGGCTGCTCTCTGGGACTTCTAGTGTTAAAAAATGAAAGGACAGCTGATTGATTGATGGATGCATGGATGAATGGATAATAAACAGGAGAGCTGACCTGTAAACATCAAAAGCTTTGGATTCATTAGCTGGGTCTCCTGCATTCATCTGCTTATGCGGGGCTCTCAATGTGGTTGAGTGCTTAAACTGCAGCAACAACTCACCACAGCCTGCATTTTTATCCCTGCTTCCTTTGTCTCTCTCGCTGCCTTTATTTTGCTCATACGGTTCTTCCGCCTTGCACACCCACACACTCCCTAATCACATCAGACTCTGCACTGTCTCGCACACGCACACTCCATTTTGTCTCCAAAACTTCTCGCAACCATCAGCACCCTTTTGTCTTTGCACCTCTCATAACAGTATTTGTTGTTTGCTTTCTTCTTCATTAGTAGAACACAATGCTACTGAAGGACAATCAAAGTCGCCAGTTTTTCTGTAGTCACAAGACACCTTTCTAAAAATAGATGATTGGTGTGTTTGTATATTAATTTATTTATTTATTTTACCTTGAAACTGACGTTTAGCGAATCGTCTTCTCTCCACCCCATCCATTTTTATTTTTTCATGAAAGCCTACAGACATTTTTCACAATGCATATGCTGTCTAACCAAACACATCCCATCCTGCTATCAGGCTTAGCTGTCATAGAGCAGATGAGGATTCATACTCTAGCAGTCAATAATGCAGTTATACATCAATATATTCTCTCTGACTGCAGTGTTAAAATTTATATACTTACTTTTATTTTAATTATTTTACATACAATAAAATAAATAAGTACAGGTGCTGGTCATATATTTAGAATATCATCAAAAAGTTGATTTATTTCACTAATTCCATTCAAAAAGTGAAACTTGTATATTTTATACATTCATTGCGCCCAGACTGATATATTTCAAATGTTTATTTCTTTTAATTTTGATGATTATAACTGACAACTAAGGAAAATTCCTAATTCAGTGGCAGCGTCCGAAACCTGCAAAATGCTGCCTTCAGAGGACACATTTCAAGACAGGAAGGCATCGAGCCACATCCGAATCTAATGTTTGCTTGACTTCCTGTCTCCTGAGATACCTTCATCTGATCGATTTTTGAAGGCAGCACGTGTCCTTCGCTGCCTTTGATATCCCACAATCCTGTGCTTTCCATTCAGTGACAGTTGAGCTGGGGGAAAAAATGGCATCCAGAAGTTGCGTTTGCGGGTCAGTTTGTGTGTAAATGTACGTTTTTTTACCAACATATTCCACTTCTGATATCATTTCTAGCGAGAAATCACTACTGTAGTATTAAATATGTTTAAACTGTTACACTGCCTTAGAAGTCTGTCTGAAATTAGTTTTGTGAGCTGCCTTCATGCACAAAACGCTGCCTGCAGAGTCATTGTCTGATAAGGCAGCGAGGCAACGAGTCAGCAGCCTAGGTTTTCGGACGCAGCAAGTGTCTCAGAAAATTTGAATATTGTGAAAAGTTTCAATATTGAAGACACTTGGTGCCACACTCTTACCTGCTTATTAAATGCAAAACAACTGCAAAGGCTTTTAAATTGTCTCTAACCCTGTGTCTCAATCAGCTCCCTAGTTCACTAGTCAGGGCACTGATCAGGATATAAGTCAATGGGCTGACTCCCTGATCAGTGCCCTGACAACTGAACTAGGGAGCTGATTGAGACGCATCCTCAGTCTAGTTCTGTAGGCTACACAATCATGAGGAGGACTGCTGACTTGACAGTTGTCCAAAAGACATTCACTGACACCTTGCACAAAGGGGGCAAGTTCATTGCAAAAGAGGCTGGCTGTTCACAGAGCTCTGTGTCCACACATTATTAGAGATGTGAAGGGAAAGAAAAGATGTGATCAACAGTCAAAACTTTAATGGGCATGCCACAAAAAAATCTCCATTGGGGCACGCCCATCAAAACCTAGCGTTCAGAAGACAACCTCAAAACCAGTGTAGAAAATAGCCTATTACTTACAGTATTGTTCAAAATAATAGCAGTACAATGTGACTAACCAGAATAATCAAGGTTTTTAGTATATTTTTTATTGCTACGTGGCAAACAAGTTACCAGTAGGTTCAGTAGATAGTCAGAAAACAAATGAGACCCAGCATTCATGATATGCACGCTCTTAAGGCTGTGCAATTGGGCAATTAGTTGAATTAGTTGAAAGGGGTGTGTTCAGAAAAATAGCAGTGTCTACCTTTGACTGTACAAACTCAAAACTATTTTGTACAAACATTTTTTTTTCCTGTGATTTAGCAATCCTGTGAATCACTAAACTAATATTTAGTTGTATGACCACAGTTTTTTAAAACTGCTTGACATCTGTGTGGCATGGAGTCAACCAACTTGTGGCACCTCTCAGCTGTTATTCCACTCCACGATTCTTTAACAACATTCCACAATTCATTCACATTTCTTGGTTTTGCTTCAGAAACAGCATTTTTGATATCACCCCACAAGTTCTCAATTGGATTAAGGTCTGGAGATTGGGCTGGCCACTCCATAACATTAATTTTGTTGGTTTGGAACCAAGACTTTGCCCGTTTACTAGTGTGTTTTGGGTCATTGTCTTGTTGAAACAACCATTTCAAGGGCATGTCCTCTTCAGCATAGGGCAACATGACCTCTTCAAGTATTTTAACATATGCAAACTGATCCATGATCCCTGGTATGCGATAAATAGGCCCAACACCATAGTAGGAGAAACATGCCCATATCATGATGCTTGCACCTCCATGCTTCACTGTCTTCACTGTGTACTGTGGCTTGAATTCAGAGTTTGGGGGTCGTCTCACAAACTGCCTGTGGCCCTTGGACCCAAAAAGAACAATTTTACTCTCATCAGTCCACAAAATGTTCCTCCATTTCTCTTTAGGCCAGTTGATGTGTTCTTTGGCAAATTGTAACCTCTTCTGCACATGCCTTTTTTTTAACAGAGGGACTTTGCGGGGGATTCTTGAAAATAGATTAGCTTCACACAGACGTCTTCTAACTGTCACAGTACTTACAGGTAACTCCAGACTGTCTTTGATCATCCTGGAGGTGATCATTGGCTGAGCCTTTGCCATTCTGGTTATTCTTCTATCCATTTTGATGGTTGTCTTCCGTTTTCTTCCACGTCTCTCTGGTTTTGCTCTCCATTTTAAGGCATTGGAGATCATTTTAGCTGAACAGCCTATCATTTTTTGCACCTCTTTATAGGTTTTCCCCTCTCTAATCAACTTTTTAATCAAAGTACGCTGTTCTTCTGAACAATGTCTTGAACGACCCATTTTCCTCAGCTTTCAAATGCATGTTCAACAAGTGTTGGCTTCATCCTTAAATAGGGGCCACCTGATTCACACCTGTTTCTTCACAAAATTGATGACCTCAGTAATTGAATGCCACACTGCTATTTTTTGAACACACCCCTTTCAACTAATTCAACTAATTGCCCAATTGCACAGCCTTAAGAGCGTGCATATCATGAATGCTGGGTCTCATTTGTTTTCTGAGAATCTACTGAACCTACTGGTAACTTGTTTGCCACGTAGCAATAAAAAAATATACGAAAAACCTTGATTATTCTGGTTAGTCACATTGTACTGCTATTATTTTGAACAATACTGTATTAGTTATGATCTTTTTGAATTTAAAAACCACACAAACGTCATTAGTTGACCTCAGACAACAGTATAAAATAAAATAAAAAGCCAGTTCGTGACACCTGGTTTAAGGACCATGGTATCCCTTTTCTTAATTGGCCAGCAAACTTGCCTGACCGTAACCCCATAGAAAATCTATGGGGTATTGTGAAGAGGAAGATGCGATATGCCAGACCCGACAATGCAGAAGAGCTGAAGGCACCAATCAGAGCAACCTGGGCTCTCATAACACCTGAGCAGTGCCACAGGAAGAAGAATATTCCAGGACAACATAAAAAGCACTTTCCCATTGAAAATGGGCTACACATTTCTATTTGAAATGTATAGATCTCTCGTAAGCCTTGTGTCTCACCTGGTTGCCTGTTGACAGCAAACTTGCACAGCAACATTGCTCAAAAAGTTGCCCCGTATATCATCATGTTAATGGATTTTTATATATGACCAGTTTTAACTCTCCGACCTTAATTTGAATTGGTTTGCCAGCAAAAAACACCTAGTTTGAGCCAAAGTGTGGATTATTTGAGACCATCCGTGGACTAACAATTGCTGAAAAATATATACTGGTAGTCCCTTTTTCTAATGTGAATTAAAAAAAAGTACCCTTTTATAATGAAGGATTCATTGTTTTGGAAATTCATATGAGGATCCTGCCGATGTGAAGACTATATCCATTATATTATTCATCTTCATGAATGTGTAACCTTGTAAATCTTTTATCTATGATTTTTTTTTAACCTCTCTGTCTGTCTGTCTTTTTTACCTGAACAGGTACAAGTCAAATGAGGACTATGTGTATGTTCGGGGTAGAGGAAGAGGGAAATACGTGTGTGGGGAATGTGGGATCCGCTGTAAGAAGCCCAGCATGCTAAAAAAGCACATTCGCACTCATACAGATGTCCGTCCCTACGTCTGTAAGCACTGCAACTTTGCCTTTAAAACCAAAGGTAGGCACATGTCTCTTAAACTCTTACTTTCCCCTACACATCTTTAATCTCAAAATGGTGTCATTTTTGTATTGTGTCATTGAGAATTACCTTTTCCTCAAAGGGAACCTTACCAAACACATGAAGTCCAAGGCCCATGGGAAGAAATGCTTGGAGATGGGTGTGTCCGAGTCATCTGTGGATGAGCTGGAGACTGAAGAAGCAGGTAGGTTTGCCAAAAAGAGCTGTAGTGGTTTGATGGACAGTGGGTGTGTGAATGACAATATGTAACTGCAGTTTGATCATTTAAACCATCTTCCATGTTTTTCAGTAAATATTCTTTTCATTACATAAGTGAGAAATTATTATTGTGTTACAGCTCATGCATATGAACAACATGCATGTGATGCTTCACACATTAAAAATCTAAATGGCTTGTGTAATAGTGCAGTATACATTTCAAAACCTTAGATTGCTTTCCCTTTTGGTGACTTATTCTAGAATATGTTCTACCAAATCTATATATTGTGGAAGGATGTCTTTATCTTCGCTTCATTGGTGCAAAAGTGATGTCAACCTTGCAGTGTGCTTTCAGACATGGAAGTTGAAAAAGGCCAATGAAAATAGTTTGCTATAAAGAGAAGCAAGATTGACCTTCAGTTTACCGCATTTATATAAAGCCAGAAGTAAAAATTGCCTTTCTCCCTGTCTGTCTCTGTCTCTGTCTCTGTCTCTGTTTCTCTTTATCTCGACATTTTTCTTTCTTAGTGCATCTAAGAGCTCCAAGGACATTTCATTCAGCCACACCCCATTCACTAGATTTTGAATGTAACTGATGAATGATACACAGTTAAAAAACAATATTTTTTTGCTGCATTTTAGTGTTATATATAGCTTTGCTTGGGGAAAATATGTAGTGATGTGCTGTTCATGAGAGGAGACCGGGGCTAGTTGTCACAAGGGATTGGAGTCAAAATAACACAAATGTTTTTTTTCTGTTTTTGCCATTGTTTGGTGAACAAGTGAACGCCAATAAAGCCATATTTACTATAAACTCACCTAAAGAATTATTAGGAACACCATACTAATGTGTATGGTGTTTGACCCTATTTCGCCTTCAGAACTGCCTTTATTCTACATGCCATTGGTTCAACAAGGTGCTGACAGCATTCTTTAGAAATGTTGGCCCATATTGATAGGATAGCATCTCGCAGTTGATGGAGATTTTAGGGATGTACATCCAGGGCACGAAGCTCCCGTTCCACCACATCCCAAAGATGCTCTATTGGGTTGAGATCTGGTGACTGTGGGGGCCATTTTAGTGCAGTGAACTCATTGTCATGTTCAAGTAACCAGTTTGAAATGATTCTAGCTTTGTGACATGGTGCATTATCCTGCTGGAAGTAGCCATCAGAGGATGGGTACATGGTGGTCATAAAGGGATGAACATGGTCAGAAACAATGCTCAGGTAGCCCGTGGCATTTAAACGATGCCCAATTGGCTCTAAGTGTGGCAAGAAAACATCCCCCACACCATTACTCCACCACCAGCCTGCACAGTGGTAACAAGGCATGATGGATCCATGTTCTCATTCTGTTTATGCCAAATTCTGACTCTACCATCTGAATGCCTCAGCAGAAATCGAGACTCATCAGAACAGGCAAAATTTTTCTAAGGTTGTGCGTGTTGTGGCTTCACAATTGCTTTGCTGCAAACCTCGGTTGTAACGAATGTTTATTTCAGTCAAAGTTGCTCTTCTATCAGCTTGAATCAGTCAGCCCATTCTCCTCTGACCTCTAGCATTAACAAGGCATTTTCTCCCACAGGACTGCTGCATACTGGATGTTTTTCCCTTTTCAGACCATTCTTTGTAAACCCTAGAAATGGTTGTGCGTGAAAATCCCAGTAACTGAGCAGATTGTGAAATACTCAGACCGGCCCGTCTGGCACAAACAACCATGCCACGCTCAAAATTGCTTAAATCACATTTCTTTCCCATTCTGAAATTCAGTTTGGAGTTCAGGAGATTGTCTTGACCAGGACCACACCCCTAAATGCATTTAAGCAACTGCCATGTGATTGGTTGATTAGATAATTGCATTAATGAGAAATTGAAAAGGTGTCCCTAATAATCCTTTAGGTGAGTGTACATTTGGACAAATGTCAACTATACTGTATAACAATGTATTTTACATTTTAAGTTGGGGAATGTCTTTTAAATGTTTTATTTTACCATTCAAATGTTTGAGGTCAGTAAGATTTTTTAAAGTAATTCATTTTTACCTTTTTCAGAGAGGATGCATTAAATTGATAAGTAACAGTAAAGACATATACACTGTTACAACAAATTACTATTTCAAACAAATGCTTTTAAAGCATTTGTTTTTAAAGTTTATAAGATATGTTTCTTGAGCACTAAATTAGAATAATTTGTGATCATGTTACACTGAAAACTGGAGTAATGATGCTGAACATTTTCCTTTGCCATTATAGGAATAAATTACATTTGAAAATATATTAAAATATTTATATTTTTTAATAAGAAAACAGTTATTTCAAATTGTAATATTTTTTCACAGTATTACTTTTTATTGTATTTGTGATAAGAATAAAATAAAATAAAATCTCACAACTTTTGGTGATGTGTGTGCCTATACAAAAAAATAATGTAAAAATGAATTTACAATGAAAAATGTATTTGCATCTATTTTTGTGTTAACGCCTTTGCTAAATTAACACATCCATTTCTGTCCAACAGGGGGCAGTGAGGAGCGAGTGTGTGAGGCAGAAGACCAGGAGGGGCACCAGTTCTCTGATGTTGAAGATTCTGAAGCAGATGAGGATGAGGATGAGGAAGAGGAGTTCTCTTCCCACGATGAACCATCTTCTGCCTGTTCCACTGATACTCGTCAATCCACAGGTGACCTCTCGGAAAGTGGCCAAGGCTCACAGACTGAGCCCTCTGACCCTAAAGCAAAAGAGGAATACTCCTCACCCCACAGGCCTTGGCCTGGCATGCGAGCCGCGTCTCCAGGCAGCAAGAGGGCATTGTTCTCTCGCAAGGGCTGGGAGGTATCCCCGAAGACCTTCTCTCCTAGCAGGGAGGACTCCCCTCTTAGAAGTCTGTCTCCCATGCTAGAATTTTCCTCACCCAGCCGCCATCCTTCTCCCTCTCCGGAGAGGGGCCCTTCACCCATCAGAGCCCTCTCCCCTCTCAGGCCCCTCTCACCTCTGCGGCCTGTGTCCCCTGGGCGGTACAGGAGTGCCAGAGCTCTATGCTCTCTTACGCCCCTAAAGCCCCAGCATCGACCGCACAGCTCACCTGCAGGGCTCCATTGGGAGCCTAGCTCACCAGCTACAGAGGGTCTAAAGGTGGGTAACACAACAATTTAAACAATTTTTTTTCAATCCGTGCTCACTGGGAAAAAAACGTGCCTGTGGCGATTATTTCGGCAAAATAGTCTTACATTTTTTCTTGCACATTCAGTGACACATTCAATGTGAAATGTCCGGTGAGGTGAGTGCATTAAAAGCGCAATTTTCTCAGAAACAGAAGGCCGTGACATTTTATCATGCTGGTTGTTGTACGTATCACTGCAGTTTGGAAAGGAAAGGTGAATGCTCTATATCGTTGTATAATAACATACCACCTATATTACTAAAACCTACATTAAAAAAAAAGGATGATTACACTGTAAAAAATTATTTTTAAAAAAGTTACCTGGTTGCCTTAAAATTGAGTTAATTGAAATAACACATTTGAGTTAATACATTGAAAAAAAATTGAGACAACCTTTATTAAAATATTATTAAAAGATTTTGTAAGCATATTGGGTAATTGTGTGTTTTATTTTTGATGACGCAGTGAAACATGCCAAATAGGCATAGGCCAAATTTGATGATTTTTTGACAAAATTTTTATGTGGTTCAGATACAATAATATTTTGAGTTTCTATTTATTAAACAAATTTCCTTCATTGTATCAACTCAAATTTTTAATTTCAATAAACTCAAAATTTTAAGGCAACCAGGTTACTTACTTTTTTAAGTTAAACCAACAAAAAATGTTACAATGAAGTAATTTCTTGCTACTTAATTCAGAAAAAATAGATATTCTAATTATTGGACAAAAAACGCCTAATAACCTTGAATACTAATAAATCTGACACCTGGTGGCTGCTCTGTCAGGTCTTTGTCATCAGTTAGGAACCTGGGTGTGCTCCTTTTTACCAATCTTTCATTTGAAAGCCATGTTTTAACATCTTTAAAACAGCATTCTTTCATCTTAAAAATATAAATTGAAATAAAAACATATGCTCTCAATGGCAAATGCGAAAAAGTTAGTTATTGCGTTCTTGACCTTAAGGCTAGAATATTGCTCTACTGGGTGGTTGCCCTGCACGCTTCATAAACAAACTCCTGCTTGTTTTTTTTTTTGTCTTTGTTTTTTCTTAATTTCAAAATAAATCCTGTTCACACGGATCCACAGAAACGACTAAAAATGCTGTATTATGCATGCCAGACAAGTAATTGATGACGTCACTAAACACGTAATACTCATGTGCATGCCGTTACCGTTTTCACAGATTCATGTTTTTAAAGTTTACACTGAGATGATAACGATATTGTTTTCAAACCTATTTCAAAGTTTGCATTCTCAGGCCACCAAAATGCTGTTGTGTAAATGAACCTAGCAAACATAAGATATAAACACATTTGCTAAACCAGCAATACCATTTTAGCTCGGAGCTCATTTAGTCTTTGAGCTCAGGTATTGGGACTTGTGTTTCACGGGACTCATACCATATTTAGGGCAGTGCTGTACCAGTTTCTTGCGTCTGGAAAGCTGTACAAGGGTAGATGGTGTTTTACTTTTTCGTGTGATAATTTCTACTTCAAATGCAGTGATTTAGGTATGATATAAGTATATGTTTTTGGAATTGTGGGGGAAAAAAAGTAGGTAGAGGCAAGTTTTTACAATGAGCCTGTGTTGTTTATGTTTGTTTTTATCTTAAAGGGTTATTTCACAAAAAAAAAAATTCTGTCATTATTTATGCACCCATCAAGTTCCAAACCTGTATGAAGATATTTTGAAGAATGTCTATAACCAAACAGTTGATGAGCCCCATTGACTTCCAGATAAAAAAAAATTCTACTATGAAAGTCAGTGGGGTCCATCAACTGTTTGGTTATAGACATTCTTCAAAATATCTTCTTTTTTCTGTTCAGCAGAAGAAAGAAATGCATACAGGTTTGGAGCATCTTGAGGGTGAATAAATGATGACGGAATTGTATTATGCACTAAATGAACCAACTATCTAAAACAAAGAATTACTCTTTCACATAGTGTGCTCATAATATTGTGTCACAATGTTACAATGTTATTAGTTTTTCAAATTTTCAGATTTGTTTCTTTTTGTCACATTCTCGTCAAATAAAATGCTATTTTCATAAACTAAAATGATATGCCATTTTAGAGTAAAACTTAATATGACATGACAAAATTTTCATTAAAAGACAAAAACTATGACTAAAGCGGTGTAAAAATGAACAGTCAGTGAGAATTGATTGCAATGCCATGCCTCCCCCTATAGGACAAGCCCGGTACTCAACCAACTCTACAGGAGCGTATGCCCTCGGACCCTATCCTGCTCTCCTCATCCCTACGCTTCACTCCAAGCGAGCCTTTCCCTCCCACTCCTTTAACACCACGGACAGTGGACCGCATGTTTAGCCACCTTCCTTTACACTCCCAAGATCAAGCCCGCATGCCCTATCACATGATTCCCATTGGGGGCATCCAAATGGTGCAGCTTAGACCCCGATCGCGCCCCAAACTGGAACGACAGTCATCCTCCACCCCTTCGCCCACCTCTCCCAAAGAGGAATCCCCTTTTTCTCTCGCCAGGAGGGATTATCCATGGATCTCACTTCCAGAAACCAGTCCGCAAAGAACTCTGGCGGACAGCAGGACAAAAAGCCAAGACAAGGGAACCAGTCATTCGGACCTGTCTTGTCTTAGTACAAGCTCGCCGTTACCCAAGCTCCCCCCTTTACACCAAGGTAAAAGGGAGCAACTGACCGCAAAGGTCAGAAAGCAATATGGCGAGTTGAGCTCCGCCACAAAGACTCACACCTTCGGTTCTGAAAAATCCAGGAAAGCCGCAGCACACAGCGACGAAGGAGCCGAGAGGATCTCGCAGGGGGAAGGAGCGAGTTCTTCACGTGAAACCAGACAGCTGCGCGAGACAGAAAAGCCTATAGCGCCGCCACTCAGGGGACGTGGCTCTTTTTCAGATGGATGTTCAGGATCTGGCAGTGCTCCTCAGAGCCTGGAAGGTGATCCAGATAGCACTTAAAAGCATCTGTGCACAATGGTGAAATGCTTTCTACTGCTAATACTACTATTGTTTTGTTTTGTAATGCGCTTATTTTTTATATACAACATTTTCAATACTATTGGTAACTTGGTAAATGTTTGTTCTGCAATATTCAAGATTGTAATATGATGCACTTTTTTTTTTCTTGGAAAAAAATATTTCTGTAAATCGATTACGTCTGTCCCTCCTGTATCTTTATTGACATTGCAATCTTAATATATCTATTTGAATATGTATATGTTAAAAAAAAAACTAAACAAAAAAAAAAAAACTTGTTCTTGTAAAACATTAAGTATGAATACATTTCTAAGTGACCAAGATGAAAACTTAAATCGAGAGTAATTCCAATATTTCGTCTCTTGTCCAGTATTGCGCAAATTCTAGTGATGTGTGCCTTTTTCTGTCTAGATTTACCGCTTGAAGTGTCAAAGATGAAAGGCTGTGAATTCTTTTTATGAATATATCTATTTTTTATTTTATTTCATGAGCTGGTATTTGAAGAAGCAGGGAGATTTTCTTTGTATATGAGGGTAAACGAGACAAGCATTGCTGTTTTGAGTAGACAAGAGATGAAGGTTTTGGTTGAGAGCCTTGCAGGGAAATTGCACTGATATTTTTTATAATACAAGTGATTTAAATGATTAGATCAATTGTCTCTGTACAGATAGAAAGTCTATGGTCCATATTTATTATGTGAAAATATGAAAATGCCTATGTTTTGTTTACTTCGGTTTTCAAAGGGATTTCTATTGTCATTTTTATTATTCTTTACATTTTTTTGTTAATAGTTACTTTTTTCAGTTATGACCTCAAGACTTGAAATGAAGAAACTGGAGGCTTTCAGTGAAGTCGGTCAATAGCCGAGGTTCTGGATGGATCAGATTCCCTCCAAATTTGTCACAGAAAATTTGCATTTCTGAACCAATAAAGGTACACCAGGAATTACTAAGCCTGCTTATGATCTTGTCCAGTGTTTTGCAACCAGCAGATGGTGCAGTCTGTCCATTCATGTGACTTTCATTCTCGTTTTCTAGTTCTCCCACAGAGCAGGTGGACTTATGTGAGCTGTGTGGGAGGCATTCATGGCCTGTTTAAAACAGACTTTATAGTTTCCAGGAGAAAAAGATAGCTGCGTTGAGTCAATTATCTGGGCTTCCGTGAGAATTTCTATTCCCAAGTGAAAAATATTTGAGCCTGAGACGTGGCAGATCATCTGTTCACTTCCTAAAAGTAGTTTGTCTAAAGTTAATTCATAAGTCTCTCTTTTTTTAGTTCATTATCAAGACTTGTATAACTTTTGTGTTTTAACAGCTTTATAGATGTAGATTATGACAATTGCTTGTGATAGATTTGTGTTTGTTGTGGCACAAACCTTGACGCCACTCTCACACCAAAAGCTTTATCTGGATTCAGGTACGATGTTTTGTTGGCGACATAGGACAAAAGAATTCATGTGAAATGTTTAGTTATTTATAAGTAATTATATGTAGCCCATCTTATGTTAGATAATTACCTTTAATCAATTGCTCTTACTACCTTCATAGTAGATCCTTTAAGTCCTGTAAGTCGTCTAGCGTCACAATTTGGCCCTTGTCAAACTCGCTCAAATCCAACTTGAGGACAAAATGTTCACTTCCTGCCTAATATATCCAACCCACTAACAGGTACTGTAATGAAGAGATTTATATATAATAGGCCTGTATGGAGGCCTATTCTATATATGTGTGTGTATATACACCCATATATACATACATACATGCGTGTGTGTTTGTGTGTATTATGTATAATGTACATATATATCACGGAATAAATGTTTTTCTATTGTTCACACTACAGTGCCACAATTATTGGCACCCAATTATTGCAATGTGCTTTTCCCAAGAAAACTGCTCTGCGTCTTGTATAATTTCTGATGAATTTGAGTTGAGATAAACCTCAAAAAAGAAAAAAGAAACTATTTTTTTTAGTAAAGGCTAATACTTTCATTTAGCGAAGGCATTCAGTTCATATTATTATTCTTTTATGAAACGGCAATGACAATAAATCAGCGCTTTTCTTGGAATTATTCCATCTACTACCCTAAGGTTCAGTCTGGATTCCTCCATTGAGTAATGCAGTGGAACCGATGATCTTGAGTTACATGATCCCACCTGAAGGCCTCTGTATAAATGCCTTTCTCACATCATAAGCCAAAAATGAATGAAATCAAATCATTATTCGATGGAAGTCTATAGGTTAAATGGGTCAAATGATTATCATTTTAATCTGTATCAACCCCGGTGCAGTTAGTGCCATCCCAGTATCTTTATTGGCCTTATCGCTATTACTTTCTTTAGAAACAATCTGGAGTAAACCTTAACCCATTCCACTAAAGGATACATGGCACAACAATGTATTTTATTTTCAGTCTCCTGCAGCGACAGCCTGTCTGACACTGACCCTCAGTATTGTCTTTATACAACACAGGACAAGTTTATTTATACATTTTTCATAATTGTAGTAACCAGTCAATTTGAAACTGAAACTGTTCTTTATTTGTGAATTTATTCATTTTTATTATAATTATCAAAATACTGTCTGTCCCTCTTTTGCTGCCAAAACAGCCATGACCTGCCGAGGCATGGTCTCCATTGGAGTTTGTTTTTGGATGAGCTAGTAGGATTTTTCTTGAAACCCTCCCAATCTTTTTTGGGGGGCTTTCTGATGATATAGATACGTCCCCTTCTAAGCAGATTTGTAACATCTTTAGTTGAAATGGGTTTTCAGTGTTTTAACTATTTTTGTCTTACAGCCACTTTCTATTTTTTAAAGCATCTGCACATCAGAATATTTGGTTTTACTCAATGTGATGTATGCATGTATGTATGTATGTATGTATATACATTCACACAAACATACATACATACATACATACATACATACATACATACATACATACATACATACATACATACATACATACATACATACATACATACATACATACATGAATACATACATACATACATACATGAATACATACAGTCTTGTTCAAAATAATAGCAGTACAATGTGACTAACCAGAATAATCAAGGTTTTTAGTATATTTTTTATTGCTACGTGGCAAACAAGTTACCAGTAGGTTCAGTAGATTCTCAGAAAACAAATGAGACCCAGCATTCATGATATGCACGCTCTTAAGGCTGTGCAATTGGGCAATTAGTTGAATTAGTTGAAAGGGGTGTGTTCAAAAAATAGCAGTGTGGCACTCAATCACTGAGGTCATCAATTTTGTGAAGAAACCGGTGTGAATCAGGTGGCCCCTATTTAAGGATGAAGCCAACACTTGTTGAACATGCATTTGAAAGCTGAGGAAAATGGGTCGTTCAAGACATTGTTCAGAAGAACAGCGTACTTTGATTAAAAAGTTGATTAGAGAGGGGAAAACCTATAAAGAGGTGCAAAAAAAATGATAGGCTGTTCAGCTAAAATGATCTCCAATGCCTTAAAATGGAGAGCAAAACCAGAGAGACGTGGAAGAAAACGGAAGACAACCATCAAAATGGATAGAAGAATAACCAGAATGGCAAAGGCTCAGCCAATGATCACCTCCAGGATGATCAAAGACAGTCTGGAGTTACCTGTAAGTACTGTGACAGTTAGAAGACGTCTGTGTGAAGCTAATCTATTTTCAAGAATCCCCCGCAAAGTCCCTCTGTTAAAAAAAAGGCATGTGCAGAAGAGGTTACAATTTGCCAAAGAACACATCAACTGGCCTAAAGAGAAATGGAGTAACATTTTGTGGACTGATGAGAGTAAAATTGTTCTTTTTGGGTCCAAGGGCCACAGGCAGTTTGTGAGACGACCCCCAAACTCTGAATTCAAGCCACAGTACACAGTGAAGACAGTGAAGCATGGAGGTGCAAGCATCATGATATGGGCATGTTTCTCCTACTATGGTGTTGGGCCTATTTATCGCATACCAGGGATCATGGATCAGTTTGCATATGTTAAAATACTTGAAGAGGTCATGTTGCCCTATGCTGAAGAGGACATGCCCTTGAAATGGTTGTTTCAACAAGACAATGACCCAAAACACACTAGTAAACGGGCAAAGTCTTGGTTCCAAACCAACAAAATTAATGTTATGGAGTGGCCAGCCCAATCTCCAGACCTTAATCCAATTGAGAACTTGTGGGGTGATATCAAAAATGCTGTTTCTGAAGCAAAACCAAGAAATGTGAATGAATTGTGGAATGTTGTTAAAGAATCATGGAGTGGAATAACAGCTGAGAGGTGCCACAAGTTGGTTGACTCCATGCCACACAGATGTCAAGCAGTTTTAAAAAACTGTGGTCATACAACTAAATATTAGTTTAGTGATTCACAGGATTGCTAAATCCCAGAAAAAAAAATGTTTGTACAAAATAATTTTGAGTTTGTACAGTCAAAGGTAGACACTGCTATTTTTTTGAACACACCCCTTTCAACTAATTGCCCAATTGCACCGCCTTAAGAGCGTGCATATCATGAATGCTGGGTCTTGTTTGTTTTCTGAGAATCTACTGAACCTACTGGTAACTTGTTTGCCACGTAGCAATAAAAAATATACTAAAAACCTTGATTATTCTGTTTAGTCACATTGTACTGCTATTATTTTGAACAAGACTGTATGTATGTATGTATGTATTTATGTATGTATGTAGACTGTAGATAGTACATACATACATGAATACATACATACATACAAGACTGTACATACATACATGAATACATACATACATACAAGACTGTACATACATACATGAATACATACATACATACATACATGAATACATACATACATACATTAATACATACATACATACGTACATACATACATACATACATACATACATACATACATGAATACATACATACATACATACATACATACATACATACATACATACATACATACATACATACATACATACATACATACATACATACATACATACATACATACATACATACATACATACATACATACATACATACATACATACAAGACTGTACATACATACATACATACATACATACATACAAGACTGTACATACCAACATGAATACATACATACATACAAGACTGTACATACATACATGAATACATACATACATACATACATGAATACATACATACATACATACATACATACATACATACATACATACATACGTACATACATACGTACATACATACATACATACATACATACATACATACATACATACATACATACATACATACATACATACGTACGTACGTACGTACGTACGTACGTACGTACGTACGTACGTACGTACATACATACATACATACATACATACATACTTACATACATACATACATACATACATACATACATACATACATACATACATACATACATACATACATACATACATACATACATACATACATACATACATACATGAATACATACGTACGTACGTACATACATACATACATACATACATACATACTTACATACATACATACATACATACATACATACATACATACATACATACATACATACATACATACATACATACATACATACATACATACATACATACATACATACATACATACATACATACATACATACATACATACATACATACATGAATACATACATACATACATACATACATACATAGTGCCCTCCCGTAATATTGGCACCCTTGGTAAATATGAGCAAAGAAGAGTATTTGAAAATAAATATGCATTGTTTATCCTTTGGATATTTTATTTAAAACATTTTGAAGTGGGGGAAAACACATTAAATAATAATTAAAAAAAAACATTTCTCAGTTCGCACCCCTAGAAATTCGTACCAGTAAAATATCTCTGAAGCATATTCCCATTCCTATTTACATTTTGAGCACACCAGGGTGACTAGGAGCATGAAATTGTCCAGACATGACCTCCTGTTTCACACGAGTATAAATATGAGGGGGAAAATTCCTCTGAATAAAAAATTATTTTGATAATTATAATAAAAATGAATAATCAGTCATCACATTGAGTAAAACCACATATTTTGATGTGCAGATGCTTCAAAAAATAGAAAGTGGCTGTAAGACAAAAATAGTTAAAACACTGAAAACCCATTTCCACCATCAGGGACAAACTTCCAATCAACTAAAGATGTTATAAATCTGCTTGGAAGGGGACGTATCTATATCATCAGAAACCTCCAAAAAAGATTGGCAGGGTTTCAAGAAAAATCCTCCTAGCTCATCCAAAAACAAACTCCAGCATATTCGGTTGTCAAAAACGACTGGCATTTCAAAAAGGGCCTGGTTTCGTGGTCAGGTGACACTAAAGCAAGAGCTTTTTGGGAGAAAACCCACAAGATGGGTTTGAAAAAGGACGTGTGTGTGTGTGTGTGTGTGTGTGTGTGTGTGTGTGTGTGTGTGTGTGTGTGTGTGTGTGTGTGTGTGTGTGTGTGTGTGTGTGTGTGTGTGTGTGTGTGTGTGTGTGTGTGTGTGTGTGTGTGTGTGTGTGTGTGTGTGTGTGTGTGTAAATGTATTAGAAAGAAACAAAGTCAAACTACTTGAAGGTAGAGCTCAAAATAATATCGTTGACAGAGGGAGGTTGAGGATGGAAAGTATATTTTTAAAAAGTGCATAGACAGGTCGAAGGGTTAATAAAGAAAGACTATAATTAAAAATAAACAAATGGGAAGAAGGGACAAAGACACTCTAACAGCATCTAAGTGCTAATACTACGCCTCCCTCCGCACTGCCAGCGTGGGCACACCATGTGCTTGTGTGCATCTATCAGGGAGTACCTGCTTTTTCAATAAAACGGATGCCCGGAACAGGAAGTTCAAGTACAAATGGATTTTAGAATCAATAAATTCTTTTTTATTTGGTTTAATGTGACGTAGTATCAATAGATGTAAAATATGAGTACGCTACATTTAGATATCACTTTTTATTAGTCACTGAATATTTTCACTGGTTTCATAAATATATTTAATCATTATATATCCTCATGTGTTTCAAGTATTTTTAACCCGTTTAACTACAGGTTAAATATTACACTTATTAAACGCAGTTTGGTCAGTAAGATTTTTATTTCTATTTTATTCAGCAGGGATACACTAAACAGATATAAATGTGACCGTAAATAATTTTACAATTTATTTTTAATAATCAAAGAATCCACATAAATATTAAGCAGCAAACCTGTTTTCAGCATTGATGATAATCATAAATGTTGAGCGCCAAGTCATCATATTGCAATGATTTCTGAAGGATTATGTGACACTGGAGACTGGAGTAATGATGCTGAAAATTCTGCCACCACAAGAATAAATTACATTGTATAATATATTATTATAATATAAATAAATTGCAAAAATGTTTCACATTATTACTGTTGTATTGCTAGTTTTATTGTATTTTTGATCAAATAAATGTAGCCTTGGTGGTAATTAAGAGACATTTTTCAAAAACTATTTACAGAGTCTAAACATTTGAATGGTATATTCATCAAAATATGTAAATAAGTGAAGGATAGTGTAGTCAGTTTCCCTGACTATCTGCACATTTATCAAGCTCATTACATGGCTACTTGAAATGCTGATTTGAGATGATTACATGAAAAGAAAAAGACTTAATTTTCTGAGAGACAACTATAGCACAGCTATCTAGGAAATCACTTGAGCTGTGATTATAATATTTTTAATTAATACAAATATTTGACTGCAATACAATGACTGCTCGATCAGAATCAAGTATTCCAAAGAGCTGTGCCCTAAAGTTCATTATAAAGAAAATGTTCATATTCTGTGTTAAGTATTCTTGCTTGGTTCTTCAAGAATTGTAAAGAAGCTAAAAATGTAACAAGTGTCTTTAATCTCCGTTGACTCCGCTCTCAGCTCTCTGATGAACATGGGCTGAAGGAAGAGACCGGAAAGAACATGATAGGATTTTGGAGGGATGAGCACATTTCCTCTGTCTGTGGAATGCAGAGGAATGTGTTCTATCACTCTGCAGTGACTTCCTCCACAGTGTCGCATATTCTTTCATCCATCTGCAGAAGATAGGATTTGGCAGTGCTGAGAAGAAAACTTCCAGCCATATGTCTGCTAAAGATCATTTCTTGCTCATAAATAACATATACGAGAGCCAAAAAACATTTGAACTGGATGCAAACGAGCGAAAAATTTAAGTTTTCAAGTCCATTTTTGGACTGTCAACTATAAAAGGGATTTAAAGTGTTCTGTCCTTTGCAATACGAAATATTTGCAGTTCATAAAATCTTTCCATCTGAGTGTGGGATAATGTATGCAATCTGTACGTCCAGCACTGATTAGTAATTCAATAAGATTTCCATATTAATATTCCTATCAGCATGAGGGACTTTTCTCAGCAGCGATGAGAGAAGTGCTTTAGCAAACTCGCATCTCTGTTTTATGACACAAATGATAAAACATTTTAATCAAAGTATGTGGTGAGGTGATGTTTTGAATCATTTGCATTAGCCACAATGGTGACTCGCCATACAAAAAGTGTGCTGGAAAAAGCGCTGTCAATGGACAATGTGAGCACATCCCACGCTATAGGAGGCTGCATTTGCAAACTCGGTCCGATACCCGCGAGGCTATGTGCCCCATGTCTTATCTTTGCACGGGTCACGGCAAACCATCACGGAAACCCAAAAGCTCATGTGCTGATGAACATGGCTCATACCCAGTTCCCTTAAGGCAGATTTCTTTGACAGTGCAGTGGCACTCAATTGTTCTTGAGTTCAACATCTAACTATATACACCAACCAGACGGTGTATAGGACAGGTGAAGTGAATAACACTGATTATCTCTTCATCACAGCACCTGTTAGTGGGTTGATTTATTAGGCAGCAAGTGAACATTTTGTCCTCAAAGTTGATGTGTTAGAAACATGAAAATATTTGAGTGAATTTGACAAGGGCCAAACTGTGATGGCTACATGACTCTTGTGTGTTCTTGCTCTGCAGTGGTCAGTATCTATCAAAATAGGAGGAAGGAACAGTGGTGAACCAGCGACAGGGGCAGTAGTGGCCAAGGCTCATTGATGCACGTGGGGAGGAAAGGCTGGCCTGTGTGGTCCGATCAAACAGATGAGCTACTGTAGCTCAAATTGCTCAAGAAGTTAATGCTGGTTCTGATAGAAAGGTGTCGGAATACTCAACGCATATGGTGGGTATGGGGCTGCATAGCCGCACACCAGTCAGGGTGCCCATGCTGACCCCTGTCCACCACCGAAAGCACTAACAGTGGGCATGTGAGAATCAGAACTGGACCACGGAGCAATGGAAGAAGGCGGCCTGGTCTGATAAATTATGTTTTATTACATCACATGGATGGCTGGGTGTGTGTGTGTTGCTTACCTGGGGAACACATGGCACCAGGATGCACTATGGGATGAAGGCAAGCCGAAGGAGGAAGTGTGATGCTTTGGGCGATGTTCTGCCGGGAAACCTTGGATCCTGCATTCCCTGTGGATGTTACTTTGACATGTACCACCTTCCTAAGCATTGTTGCAGAACATGTACACCTTTCATTAAAGCGGTATTCCCTGGTGGCTGTGGCCTCTTTCAGCAGGATAATGTGCCCTGCCACAAAGCAAAACTGGTTCAGGAATAGTTTGAGAAGCATATTTTAAGATCTGTTAGTGCAAGTATAGCTTTCTAGCCTGACAAGCCAGAGCCACATCAAGATGTCTGGTCTGGAAACTCACCATAGACAGGGCTCAATCCGAGGGGCGGGATAAACGGTTGTCTTTCAAACTCCCTCTGCACACGATAGGATAGCGGTACACCAACCAGAGCTACGAAGGTGAAACAGAGCTCGTTGACAGATTAAACATTCACCGTATCCGGTCGGCTAAACTCCGAACACATCCTCCCTTTTTAAGAATGACTTCAGTGCCGTTCTTTGTTCTTTTCTCAGAGAAAAGCTGAACTCAAAGTCTTCCAGATTCGTGGTCAAAGCTGATTCGAAAGACCGCCGTTCGCCAGTTTCTGTGTTTATTAGTAACACGCAAACGCAACTCGGCCGTCGTCATTATGGCCCCGCCCGCCGACTCTATACACGATGTGGTTGGCCCGTCCAGAGTGAGGGGAATACAGCTCAGAAGGGTATTGAGAGTTCCTAGATGACACTTGCGGGCAGATAAAATTTGCTGCCGCTAGGGTGCGTCTAGATTTCTAGGCTAATAGCTTTCAGTTAAAACGGCTTAAACATGCTTTTTAGTCTTGGACTAGCTTAAAGGGTTAGTTCACCCAAAAATGAAAATGATTTCATTAATTACTCACCCTCATGTTGTTGGACACCTGTAAGACCTTTGTTCATCTTCGGAACACAAATGAAGATATTTCTGTTAAAAGCTGATGGCTGAGAAAGGCTTCAGAAAGACCTCCATTGGCATTCAGTACATTCCCACTCACAAGACCCATAAAGGCACTAAGTTCACTAAGTTCAATTTCAGTCATTCTCATGTCAATCTTGAGTACCTATAGAGTAGTATTGCATCCTTCATATCTCCGAAAAGTCTTTAGTTTTATTATATTTGTAAAAGAAATATGGGCTGTACGGAGTCTTTCCGGAAAAAACAGAGCGCCTGGAGGCGTATCGAGTGGGCGGAGCTAAAGAATGACGAGAGCGCAAAGTGGTGACGTCCTCAAGCGTGGAGAAACCCATGGCTATCGATCTCAGCTAATAGATATGATCCAGAATCTAATTCGGAGGCTGAAATAGAAACAGCAACAGCAGAACGTCCGTCTCTGTTGTATGTACTGTATTTAGTGGCCTGTCAACATTTGTGTGTCTTTACTCGCAGTTTATGAGGACATGATTCGGTTTATGGACTATTGTATGTGACTAAACCTTAGAAGCAAGCAAAACAGTTTTGCACGTCAGACTAGTGTAACGTTATACATAGAACAACAATAGAGTCCGTTAGCGCATTTGAATGACGAAGCACGCGATCGTGTCGTTTACTGATGTTTACTCACGTGACGATAAGCAACAGCACAGACATTTGAAGCAGTTTCACTCACCGGCTGCTTCCAAAGCAGGACCGAACCTTTATCGCTGGGACCGCTCCGTCAAAAACACACTTCTTGGAGTGTGGAGATCCACTTTGCGATGCGACTGAAGCATTTCTGCGTTCAAAACGGTTCAAATGCAGCGCTGCCTTCCCGGAATGCTGTGCTGAAGCGTTGAAGTCGCTTAATGTCAAATTGGAGGAATGAAGTGGAGCGCGGTGCGGACTATAACCGACATTAGTGTTCACGGACGACTGGATCTGCAGCTGAGCGAGTGTTTATGGGCGTGCATTTGCTCTCTCGCCTCTAGTCACGTGCGCGCGCGCACCCTACCAGGAGCAGAGCACGTACGGCCCATACAAGGACCTTCCGTTCTATTAACGTCAAGTCGACCCATACTCGAAAAAAACTCTCCGAAACTTGTGAGAAACCGGAAGGAGTATTTTTAACACAGAAATACTCCATCAAACGTCCAACATTAGTTTTTGAAACTTTGTCTATGTTTAGGATGGGAATCCAAGTCTTTAACAGTGTAAAAAGCTCAGTATGCATGAAACAGCATTTCACCCCCCCTTTAACTATTTTGTACAGCCACTGTAGTGAGATGGACTTTGTATCGATGTGTTTAGTGCGTTTATGGGTCTTGTGAGTAGAAATGTACTGAATGCCAATGGAGGCCTTTCTGAAGCCTTTCTGATGATGAACGAAGGTCTTACGGGTGTCCAACGACATGAGGGTGAGTAACTAATGAAATCATTTTCATTTTTGGGTGAACTAACCCTTTTAGCCTTGTCTGTGAAACTGTGAGTCTTTATTCATATTTTGACTATGATTTTTCATTTTAGTTACAGTTTTATTTTTACTAATTTTGTTGTGTATGTATGTCTATGTTTGTCTTTTTAAAAAAAAAAAACAATTTTATGTCTATATAGTTTTTGTTAATTACCTTTGATTTTAAACTTTTACAAAAATATTTTAGCACCTCAAGTTTAAATAGGCCTAGATAAAAATGAGAATTATTTCATGGCAACAACTTGAGTAAAAAAAAGAAAAAAAGAAAAAAAAAGTTTGTTATATTTGATTTTCAGGTTGTTGTTGTTGATTGTTTTGTTTTTGTTTTTCAAGTTACAAAAAGTTTTTGGTGTATGGTTTTAGTTGACTGTAATAATTATTCTGATTATTGTCCAGAAACATTAAAATATTAGATAAAATAGTCACCTGAGTTGATTGGAAAATATAAGGGGTATAGCCTTAAGTGAATGATTTATAGCTCAATGTGAAATAAGCTGATTCATATTGAACTTTTTTTATGAGAAGTGTCACAGCAGCTCTTTAATATCTGAATCAAATGTATTGGTTTATGCTGGCACCTCTATGCGGCAACACAAAATAATCAAATTAATTTTGAATTATGTTTTCATATCTGTGACTAATTTGTGTAACCAGAAATAAATAGTGACCAGAGGGCACAGGAAGCACCTTTCCACACCTGGAACCCAGAGACATGAGCTACACACCAGAAGGTTCCTTCTTTCCACGGGACGCTGTCTTTCCCTGCAAAGTGCATGCAGAATTCATGCAAAGCAGCAAATCTGCTGATATCCTTTGTGACTCCTCTTTTCCTTCTAGCCATCCATAGCATCCCTCTTCCCACCACTGAGTCCCATTAGTCAGTTTAGATCCACATTCTTTAATTTGAGGCAAGAAAGATGAAGATTATTTACTATCAGTCCTTATAGTTTTAGACCTCGGGTCTCTTCCTCCAAAAGAATCCAGTAACCCCGTTTGCTGAATGTTGCAGGGTGCTAAGACTTCTGGAGTTGTGTAATACCACCCATACGGGGGTGGTGCATATCACACACTATAAGTGTGGCCAAACAGGACGGTTCAACATTAGACAAGCACCTGCAGCTGAGTGAGCTCTATTGGAATTGCTTAGGTGAACATCTGGACGTCTTTGTATTGCAACATGGAATCGAGAACTACTCTGATCTTCATTTTGAGCTTGTACACAACTCTTCATGATGGTAAAACATGTTTTGTTTGTGTTATATTTAATGTGTTATTTATTATTTTCTATATTTAATGAACTGAAAGCAATTCAAAAGAGACTAGATATGCAATATGTAAATCTATATAATATTATGTTTTTTTATATATGTTTTAATTAGGCTTTGTTCAATTATGAATTGATTTACTTGATAAAAAATTATTTTTGCTTTCATTTTCATTCTCATTATTTTGACTTTGGACTAAACATTTATACTCTCAATGTTCTGCACCTTATGAAATGACAGCATAATGATAATGAATTTGGTTCTGATTATTATTTTAATCGCATGTCTAAAAATATGTGAACACAGTAGGGGACCCATATTCATTTTGTACTAATCGGTTACCTCAGCGTTGACAATTAAAGCCAAAATTGACAACTCGGCACAGATGTGTGTGAATAGCTCTGAACTTTAAAGTTGCCCGCGATTCATTAAGAGATCAAACGTCTGAAACCTTGTTTGTTATTACATGAGATAACGGAGAGCAGTGGGTGAAGTAATAAAACAAAATCATAAAGGTGTAATAATACACTCTTAGAAGAAAAGGTAAAAGGTTCTATCGGCGCTATGTATTTGGAACCCCTAAAAGGTTCGCCAATAGAACCTTTTAAGGTAGAACCTTTTCTTCTGAGAATGTAATGTGGTGTACAAGGCTCATCATTTCTCCAACACTCATGCAGTCTCTGCTGGAGCTTTTTGGCCCAGAATGATTATGGGAAGTTTATGGACTGCAATATATATCCTTGTCTACAGGCTGGGGGTTGCCTCTAGTGCCCCAGACTGACCCGAAGGACCCGTCTGCAACTCATAGGGTCAGGAACAAACGCTGCTCCTGCAACAACCAGCTGGACTCAGAATGCCACTATTTCTGCCATCTGGACATCATCTGGGTGAACACACCAAGGTGAGTGCTAAAACCTCATGCAAGTAAATCATTACCAATGCAAAGACTCTTTACTGGCTCCGATGTGTGAAAGGAAACATCATATTAAGAGTCAAACAAATCTGTGACTTTAATGAGAGTTCTTTTGTAGATTCACTTTTGAGTTATTTAGCATTTTATTGCTGTTTCTACTTTTGGCACTGATTGCAATTCTCATGCTTAAAGGGTTAGTTTACCCAAAAATGAAATGTATGTCATTAATGACTCACCCTAATGTTGTTCCACACCCGTAAGACCTCCGTTCATCTACAGAACACAGTTAAGATATTTTATATTTAGTCCAAGAGTATATGCAAGTGTATGCCCACTTTACTGTCCATGGGAATAAAAACATCATCAAAGTAGTCCATATGTGACATCAGTTAGTTAACTTGAATCTCTTAAAGCATCGAAAATACATTTTGATCCAAAAATAACAAAACTACGACTTTATTCAGCATTTTCTACTCTTCCTTGTTTGTGTTCAATTCTCAAATAAAGATTCAAACGGTTGTGAATCAGTGAATCAATCAATGATTCGGCTCGCCAATGTCACGTGATTTCAGCAGTTTGCCACGCGATCCTAATCATGAATCAAGCCGCTGATTCATGACCGTTTGAATCTTTATTTGAGGATTTAACCCAAACGCGGAAGAGAAGACAATGCTGAATAAAGTTGTAGTTTTTGTTATTTTTGGACCAAAATGTATTTTCAATGCTTCAAAAGATTCAAACTAACTAACTGATGTCACATATGGACTACTTTGATTATGTTTTATTCCCTTTCTGCACATGGACAGTACAGTGCATACACTCTTGGACTAAATATAAAATATCTTAAACTGTGTTCTGAAGATGAACGGAGGTCTTACGTGTGTGGACCAACATTAGTGTGAGGAGTTAATGACATACATTTTATTTTTGGGTGAACTAACCCTTTAAAGCTTAAACAGTCCAAAGTACAGTACAAAGCTTAAGCAGTCCCATTGTAGTTTATTTGTTTCTGATGAGTTAATGACTGGATGCTCTGGGTGTCTCATCCGCAGTAAGACCACTGTGTATGGACTGGGCAGTCCATTGGCTCGCCGCCGTAGGTCTGCAGGCCGCTGCTTTTGCACCAACCCTGCAGATCGGACATGCAATGGCTTCTGCCACTACAGGTAAATCTCATCCCTCATCTGCATAACGTCCAGTCAACGTAACGTCCCATGCACGTTTGTGGGAAGTCATTAGTATTCTTCTTTGGAAGGCTATTTTTACTGTAAGGGTGTTCTCGTTTAGGGTGTGGAGTTGTCATTAGGGTGTGAGGTGATACCAAACAAACACAGTTGGAGAATCCAAATTATATGACAAGTGAAATGCTTTTGAATTGGGATTACTAAAATAGAGAGTTTCATCTAATGAGTCAGAGGCTTTCAGGCTATGGCCGCTATTTGATCCCGCAAGAAAAAAAAAAAAAAGTTTGTCATCATGACTGGCTGCTTAGTCAATAAAGCTGCTTATCAGATTTTAACCACTGTAATGAATTCATAAATGATGCAGTTGAGTTGTAATCTGTTGTTATGACGACCAGATAGAAGATTGATTGACACTGCCACAAAAACTGTTTTGCTAAGAAAAACAGATAAAACCAGCTGTTTGTCTGTCTCCAAGGCTGGGCAGCTGGTTTAGCAGCCTGGTTTTAAAGGGATTTAACCTATTTTTATCTGGTCTTACCTAGTCAGGCTAGGACTACATAAAACCAGCTGAACATCAACTTGGTCAAACTGGGAAACCTACTGTAATGGTGATAATACATCGGGCACATTTTTGAGCAGTTTTGCCATAAATGGTAAATGGCAACCCGGTAAGACGCAGGGTCCACGACCGATTTGAAGTATCCAAATTCGTTTCACATTCTCAATAGGAAAGGGCCCAAGCAACATTGCTCAAAAATTGCCCCATGTATCATCACCTTTAGACCAGCCAAGCAGCGTAGGACAGTGTTGGGGAGTTAAAGCCCATTCAGACCAAGAATGACAACTATAGCAATAACTATATTATCATCAACACCTACAGATCTTTACAATATGATGTTCATTAGGCGTATGCGCTGCAGTTATTTAGTATGCTGCTTTAAATGCTCATGGTCAATGCCCAAGGTGGATTTTGATTGGCTGCCAGTGTTTTATTATTCATCAGCTTGAAAGAAAACATTCTGAAAGTGATTTTAATGATTCATCTGTGTTACTATCTTTATAGTTGTGTTGTATAGTTGTGCTGTTGATATAAATTAAAGGGTTAGTTCACTCAAAAAGGAAAATTCTGTCAATAATTACTCACCCTCATGCCGTTTCAAACCCGTAAGACTTTCGCTTCGGAACACAAATGAAGATGTTTTTAATGCTGTTTTATTAACAACTCATCACTCTGGTGGGTTCCTGTGGCAGTCAGGGATAGGGGGGAGTACTCTGGGTTCGGGCCAAATACAGAGCTTGAAGCCATCTCCTCGGACAGCATGCCTAATTTGCATACTTTTATTTTACTCTTTCATCTTGCTTGTGAAATAAAATCGAAGAGCTTTCTGTTCCTGTATTGACAGTCTACACAACTATAGCTGTGTTTCCACAGCAGGATCTTTTCCTTGGAGCTAGGGACTTTGGGGTGGTACTCTGTGTGTTTCAACCGCAGGGACCAAGGTTGAAATAAAGTTCTAGCTAAAAATGTGCCCCTCAGAAAGTCCCCGCTCGCGAGGTAGTACTTCTTCAAAGGAACTTTCAGGGTTGGGACTTGGGCACTGCTGATTGATTGAGTTCACCCAGCATTTTGATTGGATGACTCCACGCAGCGTTTTATTTCAACCACCCTTTTTAAAAGTCCACTATGGTGATTGCAGTAAGAGTTGTTTGCTATTTGAATCAACAATGGAGTTTAAAAAATAATCCCATAATAATAATGGGAAAAGTGTCCAGGACAATTTTTTCCGGTTTATTTTGGTGGAAACGTGACTTATCACTTTCAAGCCCCAGAAAGGTAGTAAAGACTTCATAAAAGTAATCCATGTCACTCTAGTGAATTTTATGAAGCGACGCAATAATAATTTACCACCTTATTTAAAAAAATATCAGTCTCCAATGCGGATGTCTTAAGTGGGTTAACATGAGGTTAATTAATGACAGAATTTTCATTTTTGGGTGAATTCCCTAAATGATTAGAGAAGTCCAGTATATGACCAGAGAGAGGTCTGTCATTTCACCAAAATAGTTTACAGTAAGAACTTTTGAGATGCATTTAGAAAATATAAAGAGCGTATAAATAGTCTAGGTTTGTGTTTGTAGCTTGTTTTTCCAAAGGTTAGTTTGACTGTTACTTGTAATCTGCATTTAGTAGCTACAGATTTGACTTATAATTGATTGTTATAGCAGTCATTTGATGCATTTACAGCAAAGAATTGGTTTTGACAAATTTTGTGCACATTTCTCCAAGCTCTGAAAACTCTGCCATCGTGCTGGTGTACCCATCTGAACCTGTGCGTGAAAAACAGGAACAACCCAATTCAGATCACCTGACCGCCCTAAATAACTCTGAAAATGCTAGTCCAGGAGTTCTGGTTTTAGGGAAGTCTTCCTCCCTTGGGGCTCGGTCAGACGTCATAACCTTCCTTAGGTAAGGCCACATTGCACAAATCATGTAATTCATGTTTACACACCTTATTCTTTCAAAGAGCTGTGAATGTGTCCTCATTAAGCACCCCTTACAGCAAATTCATGTGACTTTTCAGGAACCTGGTTAGGGCTAGAGCGAGGGCCATGGAAAAGACATCCAAGGCTAGTAAACCTGGCTACAGATGAAGTCCTTACCTCGAGGAGAGATAGGAGTGCGAGCATTTGAACAAAAGATGACCCTTGTGGAACCTGGGGCAGCAGAACATATATCCACAGTGATCTGGAAACGGTGTTCATCGAGGACAGTCCTGTGGAAACGGCCTTTGAAGCACGTTTAAGACAGAATGGGAGTTGTGAAGGAGATCTTAGTGAGTTGAGGGCAAGAACCCGAGGGACAGCACAAAAGAGGGTTAGGTGTTATCAACTGTCCTGTAATGCAAACAGGATGTTAGCTAGGTGGCTATACTAAAACTATCAGAAAGGATCACAGCTAGTCCAAAACACCAAGTCTGAACAGGAAGAGACAGGCGAAGTGCTAATGAAGAAAATTTAGTTGGAAGAGCACAGAATGCGAGAAACTGCACTTCTGCTATTTTTGGTAACATTGGAGCTGACCTGAATCTATTCATTCATTTTAAATAGAGAAAAAACAAGAAAAGTGTGAAAAATGTAAAAAAACAAAATTTTATATATATATATATATATATATATATATATATATATATATATATATATATATATATATATATATATATATATATATTAGGGTAGACAAAAGGTAACATATATATGGGTAAATTACATATTCACCTGATATAACCAATAGTTTAAAATTAAGCGTCACACCAAAATGGGTGGCATCTTGCGATATGACAAATGGATTTTTGAACACCCAACCCACGGAGTATTTAAGTTGGAATGTTATCAACAAAAATATATGGATGTATGATAAGTAAGTTTCCTCCTTCTCTGCCAGGTTGGATAATGTTGGTCGTAAATACTTGTTTGCACAGCCATGAAAAAGCTTAGGTGGCAAAGATGGTTGACCAGCAATAAATGACAAAATATACAGGTGACCAGCAATACTTGTGTTTTCTGCAGGAAGCCCTTTCAAAGTCCACATAAGAATGGGATTTTAGGGAGTACCGCATACGATTGACCAGTTTCTATGAGCCGTGCACTTGTTGTTCACATCCATTCACCTTTAACAGTTATGCTGTTGAAATCTGTATAGTTATGACCACAAGTTAGACAGAAAGATTTAAACTTGCCTAACAAATTCATTAAATGGAACATTTTAAAGAGCTAACAATATAGAGTACACGAGATATGCACTTTATCATTCATTTTGTACTCTTACATTTCTTTCATAATATATCATTAGAAGTTAATTTGCTACGAATTCTGCAGAGAATTGTATACATCAGCGATTTTTTAATGTTTTATATTATTATGATGAAATGTGTATGTATTCCTTAATGTATTTATTTTATTTCACATACTCTGAATTTTTTTCGGATATCTCTTGTTAGCCAAAAAAATGTTAATAAATTCCTTTTAAAATAACAGTTATTATAGTGTTTTTGTTCTGTCCCTAATTCTGAAGTATGTAAACTTGTAGTCTTGTTCTCCAGCAAATGAAGTAGCTCACAATGACACCTCCTGTTAAAACATACTTGGCCTTATCTCTTACATGCGTAGGTTCGTACGGTATAATTGCCCTGGATCACTGCCCGTTTCTTCGGTTGACTACGCACCTTGGCATAAAAACTCAAAGGGTGTGTACATGGTTGAAAAGTAATTAGTTTGAAGATATCGACATGTTGTTGTGATGTAAAAGATATACTCTAGTGGAGCATGCAGGTGAATAAGACAGGAAGCTTGCAGGCGCATGGGAAAGAAACAGCGTAGACAATAGCAGTGCGCGAACAACAGTCCTGATGGTTTCCATTTTCCTGTCATGATAGATTATCGGCCAACAGTGCACATAAGGATATAGTTTCCAAAATCTTATCCTAAATATTTAATTCTTAGTTTTAGTCTATGGTACACCTAAATTGGAAAAAAAGACTTGTATTACTTCATTGTTCTGTCTGCTGTATGCATATCATGCCAATCCAGACATTCATTAAGCAAATGCACAACATTTACTGCCTCAAGGTCTCTCACCATGTCTGCTCATTAAATGTGTTTAGTATGTGTCAGAAATGCAGCCGCATGAATGGGCCGCAATGACTGATGGTGAAATAACTAGAAGTACAATACCAAGGAAAATGTATGTCAACATTACATCACTGTGCTGGTATGATAAAATTGCGTTTAATCATCAAATATTGAGCAACACAGGTAAAAGAACCTGGGGCATTTAAAGGAATATTTCACCCAATAATAAATCTGTCTATATTTACTCACCTTAATGTTTGTTCTCCTGGCAACTTGTTTAGGTAATTTATTATATAAGTATAATAAAATAGGTCTTATGACTCATACGCAATATTCCAAGTCTTCTGAAGCCATGTGATAGGCTGTTTGAAAATTCTACCCAACTCTCATTAGGACGTTCATGAGCAAACGATTCATGCGTTTCAAATGAATCAGTGACTTTGTTTCACAAAACTGTTCAGATGATTTATTCATAAATCGGACTGGTTTAGTTCTAGTTTAGGTTTGAGTATGTGTAAATCTGTGGGACGGTAATGAGTAAAAATTGGTTTAACTAGAAAGTTCCTGAGTAAAAATCAGGGAATAGTGATTGAAATGGATGTTATGAACGTGTTTGAGAAAGAAATGAATAAGAGGTGTTCTATTTAAGATGGATGGTATGTATGTAGACTGTAAACTAAAGGATATTTTATTTCATTTCTTACCACTATTGTGTATTTTATTTTTATTCTCTTTACAACCGTTTTAATTATACTTATTTTTATTTTTAATTCTTACACGTGGTATTCTTATTTCTCGTGCATATGTTATCACTATTTTAATTCATTTCTTTGTAAAGCACTTTGAACCGCCATTGGATACGAAATGTGCTTTACAAATAAACTTGCCTTGCTTTGCTTTGCCTTCTTGGGTTATGGTTGTAATGGTAAACTGCACACTGAATGGAAAAGTCATCACTGAATAAAGGTGCTGCCAATTAGTGAAATTTTGCAGACAAAAAAAAAGGTATTTTGTCAATAGTTTGCACAGAAAAATAGGGTGTCAAAATTGTACCTTTAGGGGTACAACAGCTTGTCGCTGGGGCAGTACCCTTAAAAGGACAACTTTGTACCATTTTTACCACAAAAAGTTTCATAGTAGTAAGGTGCGCATTTGTACTCAAAGATACTAATATGCACCTTTTAGGAGTAAAAAAGGTACAAATTTGTCCTTTTAAGGGTACTGCCCCAGCGACAAGCTGTTGTACCCCTAAAGGTACAATTTTGACACCCTATTTTTCGTGAAGGCCAGCTCACACAGAAGTCATTTTCCGTCCAAGCATCTTTCTACTGATCAACTTGAACTTGTGAAATATTTCGCTCTCAAGCAAAATTCATTATTAAAAGGATTTGTATTTAAAATACTGGATTTCCCCTGTATAGATTCTGCAAACATCATCAAATGCATATGAACAAATTCAATTTAAGTCTGTTCTTCACACTCAGGGCCCTATTTTAATGATCCAAGCACATGGTCTAAAGTGCACAGCGCAGGTACACTTGGGTTGTGACCGAATCCACTTTTGCCAGTTTGACAATAGGATTGGTCGGCGTGCTCACCGTATGGTCCTAAAGGGTATTCCTAGTCTCTTAAGTCATGGGTGTGTTTTGGGCATAACATGCAACAAGCCAATCAGAGTCTCATCTCCCTTTCCAATTTAAAGATTGCGCTTGTACCATGGCGGATTCGCTATATTTACCTGGCAGGATTTGTGAGCGGAAAGACTGAACGCTTCTCCAGAAAGCAATCCTTTTATTTGTGTAATAAACGGAGTGTGTTGTTGCACGTTGTGACCCGCCTATAGGCGCATATTACTAACGCGCTCTTTAAATAACAAAAAAAATATTGCTACTCTTTTTTGTTTTCTTGTTGAGCTCATTTGTGCTCAACACAAATGAGCGCAAATGCATTTGCTAGTTAAACAAAGTTGGGCTGAAACTAGCAAAAACACGTAACTTACAAAGCCCATCTCACTACAGTGGTTCTACAATCTTTTTATGAAGCGATGAGAATAGTTTTTGTGCGCAAAAAAAACTAAACAACGACTTGTATAGTAATGACCGATTTCAAAACAAAGATTTGAATGGTTATGAATCAGCGTATTGATTCATGATTCGTGTGTCAAATGATTCATGACCATTTGAATCTTCGTTTTGAAATCGACCATCACTATATAAGTCTTTAGTTACTATATAAGTATCACTATAAGTATTATTTTTCGTATTTTTGTACTATTCTCGTTGCTTCATAAATTTTTTGTAGAGCCACTGTAGTGAGATGGGCTTTGTAACGACATCTTTAGTGCCTTTTATGGGTCTTGATAGAGGAAATGACATTGGTGTCAATGAAAGCCTGTCTGAGCCATCGGATTTCAACAAAAATATCTTCATTTTTGTTCAGAAGATAAACGGAGGGAAGTAATTATTGACCGAATTTTCATTTTTTGGTGAACTACTACTTTAAAAATACAATACAGCACAAAATATGAACCAGTAATATGATGCTTAATTGTAGCTAGAATGAGAATTGTCTTTTTCGTTTAATTTTGAGTTTCAAGTTCATAAGGTTTATGCCACCAACAATAGTGACATTTGAAACAATGGCTGCCACTGCGTCTATCTCTCCCTTGAGCTCAGTGTCTGTCCCATTCGAAAAACAGGATGCCTTCACACATTCCATCGCAATTGCCACTGCATTCAGAGGGAGGAGAATGTCAGGAAAGGCACATCAGAGGTAAATGGGAGGAAGCGAAATGAAGTAGACTGCGGTTGATAATGGAAAGCATAAAAACGGGCACGTTTTCTCTGCTTGCTCACAGCTGCAGACACAAAAAGCAGGAAGTAAATGTAATTGTTGTGTTCTTAAGGAGCTGTTTTAATTCACTGCGTGTCAGAGAAGCTTCTGCTTCTGACCTAGTTAACATGAGGTTAACCATCAGATGTCAGTATTATGTATACAAAATCTCTGATAAAGATTCTGTATTGCAAAGTAATATCGGGAGATAATCAGATAATCAGGTGTGGTGTTTACGTAGTGTGATAGCAGTAATTGTTTATAGGTTATATGTTATTAATATAGTTAATTAATGCCCAGTTACATACCAAGAATGCTGATTGTGTTCCAGTTAGCTAAATAAGAACCTGTTTGATTTGTGGGAAATGTACATATAGAACAGAGCAAAATACCCTAACATTAATATATATTATAGTTTTTGCCTAACATGTTTATTTAATGTTTCTGTTCTTCCTCAGCAAAATATGATGTTTATGAAGGAACATTTATTTCCGTGTTTAAAAATTCCTGAAGTTAGAGAATCTATTATAATCTATTTTTCCCTCATTTTTAACTTATTCAATTATTTTGTTTCAGGTATCTTTGTTGTAACGAAACTGCTCTGAGACAGAAGGTTGGTTGAAGATCCAAACGCAGTATTTATTGAAGGGTAATCCAAAGTCGTAGTCAATAGAACAGGCAAAAGGTCATAACAGGAAATCATTCCGAAAAGGCAAACAAAACAGAAGGAACAGGCAAAAAGGGTAATCCACGGAGAAGGCAAGAAATCAAAGACCAAGATACACGAAACCAGGGAAACGCTCAGAAATGCAGTTGTGACACCAAACAAGACTTCGCAATGAATGACAGAGAAAACCAGGCTATATAGGCAGAGGTAATAAGGTGATGAGACACAGGTGTAAACAGTGAGTGCTAATGAGTGGAAGAGAGCCTGGAGGTTCAGGCAGAGCAGGAGGCCAGAATGCAGCTGGCCCGGCAGATGACCAGGGTGGCGCAGTCCAGGCAGATGACCAGGGTGGCGCAGGCGACCGGAGCGGAGCCAGCGGTCTTGAAGACCCCCACGGCGGAGCAGACGACCACCACAGCAATGCAGGTGAGGTTGAAGACCCATATAGAGGCGCAGATGACCACTACAGCAGCGCAAGTGAGAGTCCTCTCCGAGGCGGAGCCCTCTCCGGACTCGGCGCACGGGCCGGAGCCCTCTCCGGACTCGGCGCACGGGCCGGAGCCCTCTCCGGACTCGGCGCACGGGCCGGAGCCCTCTCCGGACTCGGCGCACGGGCCGGAGCCCTCTCCGGACTCGGCGCACGGGCCGGAGCCCTCTCCGGACTCGGCGCACGGGCCGGAGCCCTCTCCGGACTCGGCGCACGGGCCGGAGCCCTCTCCGGACTCGGCGCACGGGCCGGAGCCCTCTCCGGACTCGGCGCACGGGCCGGAGCCCTCTCCGGACTCGGCGCACGGGCCGGAGCCCTCTCCGGACTCGGCGCACGGGCCGGAGCCCTCTCCGGACTCGGCGCACGGGCCGGAGCCCTCTCCGGACTCGGCGCACGGGCCGGAGCCCTCTCCGGACTCGGCGCACGGGCCGGAGCCCTCTCCGGACTCGGCGCACGGGCCGGAGCCCTCTCCAGACTTTGATCAGTGGCTGGAGGTTCTGGAAGATCCGCTGAGACGACACCTGGCTCTGGAAGGTCCGCTGAGGCGACACCAGGCTCTGGAAGGTCCGCTGAGGCGACACCAGGCTCTGGAAGGTCCGCTGAGGCGACACCAGGCTCTGGAAGGTCCGCTGAGGCGACACCAGGCTCTGGAAGGTCCGCTGAGGCGACACCAGGCTCTGGAAGGTCCGCTGAGACGACACCAGGCTCTGGAAGGTCCGCTGAGACGACACCAGGCTCTGGAAGGTCCGCTGAGACGACACCAGGCTCTGGAAGGCCTGCTGACTTGTCCAAAGACGCAGGCTCAGCGGCCATCTTGTCAAAAGACACAGATTTGGCAGATGCAGTGGAAATGTCACAATCATCCTCCATGACACCCACTGTGAAAGCAGAGTCGCTTACCTGAAGGGCATAATCAAGGTACTCACTCAGGGACCCTCGAGGACCATCACGGACGAGTTTGCTTTGTATCTGTTTATTGAGTCCATGGCTAAAAAAGGCAATCAACATAAAGTCCGGGAGGTTGGTGAAGTTTGCAATGTTCAGAAAGTCTATGATGTGGTCCTCGAGTGAGTGAGTTCCCTGGCATAGACGGACGAGACAAACTGCTGGATCCATGGTGGGCGAAGTCTTCTGTAACGAAACTGCTCTGAGACAGAAGGTTGGTTGAAGATCCAAACGCAGTATTTATTGAAGGGTAATCCAAAGTCGTAGTCAATAGAACAGGCAAAAGGTCATAACAGGAAATCATTCCGAAAAGGCAAACAAAACAGAAGGAACAGGCAAAAAGGGTAATCCACGGAGAAGGCAAGAAATCAAAGACCAAGATACATGAAACCAGGGAAACGCTCAGAAATGCAGTTGTGACACCAAACAAGACTTCGCAATGAATGACAGAGAAAACCAGGCTATATAGGCAGAGGTAATAAGGTGATGAGACACAGGTGTAAACAGTGAGTGCTAATGAGTCCAAGAATTATGGGTAATGTAGTTTGTGATAGGGTGACAGTCCGGGGTGGAGTGCCCTCTGGTGGTGATCATGGGCACTCACACTGGTGAATTGTGACATTTGTTTATGATGTTGTTTGTTTTCGTTTTCCAGCTTTTTCCTGGCATGTGTGAAGCATCCTTAGGTTTGTGAAAGAAATAAAACATTTTATTAAATATTTTGAATTTTTTGTTAATTATATTTGATAATATATTGCATAAAATGTGTGCCTGAAGGTATATATAGTCTCAAATTTAATCTCTCTTTCACTCTTTGAGTACTCCCCTGTTAGTCCCAATTATTCAACAGTCAGTACATAATAATAATAATAATAATAATAATAATAATAATAATAATACATCAATGTACACTAACGTTCAAAAGTTTGGGGTCTGTTTTTATTTTATTTTATTTAAAGGTGCATTATGCAACTTTTCGTCCACTGGAGGGCTTCTATTCTAAACGGCTCGCGAGTACCGGGACTTTTATTATGATGGGACGGGACACAGTCGCCGGGCGCCCGCACTTCCGCTTTTTCCGGACAGGTAAAAACAGCTACTTTTATCATATCAGATACATTTAAGGGGCCAAGGGCTTCGGCCATCTGTCCACTCTCTTCCCTGAACTGAAATGAAGTAGTGGGCTGAACTTTCCACACGATTGACATCAAGTTCAAGTACGCCAGGTTGGCTGGTGGTTATGTTGCCCGCATACCGCCTCCCATGGCCGAGACTGGTATTACGATACCTGACGGGCCGGGGATAGTAATGCTACTGCTATTTAAGGTTGATATCACAGCAGCGCTATAACTTGACATTTTTTTTAATGACATCATCACCTGACCTTTCAAAATACTGATATAAAAAGCATAGATTGCCATAAAGTAAATTGTCACGAGCATTCAGATCATAGAAAAACTCACATGACCATTCAGTAACACATTTATTTAAGACCTGTTCATGGAAAAAGAATTCTCAGAGGTTTAGCTTTTCTTTCTTTTTTAAACAGCCAAACTGAACTTTTGGGACAAAACAATAAGAAATTGTATAAACATAGTAGACAGACAGAGACACATTAAAGTAATGGAAAATACCATTTCATGTCGGTTTCTCATTTTACTAGTCATTTTGGCAGAAAAGGAAAAAGGTTCACTTTAGATTCTGCTCACACCAGTCACTTGTCCCTATGGTAATTTTGTCTAAAATATATAAATAGTCAGATCCCCGTTTGACATTCTCTTTTGGAAAAGCAGGAGCCAAGTTATCATTCCAAAGCATTTGGGACATTTGTCAAAGCCAGTGTTTATATACTGTGGCACTGGCCTCATTTAACCCCCTTTTCACTTTCCTCGCTCACGTGTGAGCCTCCACAACAGGAAATTTTAATTTCCTCCATAACTCAAACAAACAAACTGTTTTTTGTTTTTGTTTATCACAGATTTCCCTTTCTGGTAAGTACCTTTCCATCAATTTGTGATGTCTGGTGTCCAATGAAATATCTTTTTTATTACCCTTGCTGCTAAGGGTTTTAGGTTGCTTTGGATAAAAGTGTCTGCTCAATGAATAAATATTAAGTGAATAAAATATTTAACTGACTATCAATAAATCACTAATGCACCTCTGTGCAAACATACCAGCAGGCTAATTTATCAGTAGCTGTCAAAAAGGAATAAGATGATAATTGCACAAAATATTTACGCACCTCTTGATTGAACTAACACCACAACATGTTTTTACATCAAGAGGTGCATCAGATTTTGGTCAAGATTTTGTATTGACAATGCAAGAGTCCAGCACTCTGTAAACGCTGTACAGCACATTCCAGATATTTTCAATGAATTTAAGGTCTGGACTCATAGGGGCCAATTTTTATTTTGGAATATGATCATGATATGTCTTCCTACAAGGTTGTTTAACCCTTTGAAGCATATGATCACACCAGTGTGATCTAGGCTGGTCCCTGGAGTGTATGATGACACAGTGTGATTAGAACATTCAGTGCATCATGTGATCAGCTGTTATATTTAAATAGAGTGGTGCAGGTATGACGTGACTTTGTAGGCCAGTCGGCAGTAGCATCACACTGGTTTCCTCAAGAAAGGGTTTTGGATTATCACAAAAAACCAGCTCTGGGATCAACAAAAGTTTATGACACTTACACGTTTTGTCCATCAAGATAATTTACAGAGATGCAAACAACTGAAATGAAATTAAACGTAATCAGCAGAAATAAAAGGCTAAAGGTAGGCTATAAACAAACTACACAGCAGTCCCACGACTTCAACATAACTTTCAGTTTTTATCTAAAAACATTTTCCTAGAAAGTTTGAGTTGGAATAGTTTATAAAAGCACAATTATAAGCATGATGAGGCTGTAAAAGTGTACTGAGTTTACCTGTTTGGTGTGATGACTTTTATTGTCCCCAGCAGCCTCTTGTCCTATTTAGCCACGACACCTAACAGCTTCAAAAATCACGAGTGGGGTAATACAGATTATTTTATGTTGTATAATAAAACACGAAAGTGTCTTGAGCTTGTGCTCACCACAGGTATTTTCAGCCATTTAAACAAAAGTCCAATCAAAACAACCCATTGACTTCGGGACGATGTCGATGGAATCAGAAGTGCTAAAGTGCTAACTTGCTTCCGCGTTTTGGCCTACAAAGTGTTGTGATACCTGCACCACTCTATCAACCACTGCTCACTATAATATAATTATTAATATTTATCTGCATGACTTTATTTTACATCCCCAATACCTAAACTTACAACACTACAAAAACTACCTTAGGCTACTAACTATTAATAAGCAGTGCATTTGGAGTTTATTAAGGTAAAAATCATAGCTAAAAGTGAATATCTGTGCCCCATTCTAAACTGTTATCTTATTATTAACAGACATAAGGAATCGTCCTCTAGGGAAATTAGACATGGTTCAGATATCCCATGATTTATGCACTTGATATGAGGCTTGGACAGTTTAGCTTGGTTGTCTTTAATAAATTACTCAGGTTATTAACCAGCGCCCCCTAGTGTATAATAGACCATCAATAATTTGTGTTTATATGTGGTGTTCTAGACACATGTTTTGTATAGCTTGTGATTAGCAACTCGGTTTACTCCTAACAGTGCAAACAGTAAAACACTTGCTTCCTTTAACAATATACCAGTCATTCATTGCAGTGAGGGATGAATAAGAAACTTGAAGAGCAGAGTATATGGCACAACTCTAAATAAATACTATAAATATACTGTGAGAAAGCAAATAATTCTCCTCTCAATGTATTAACCAGTGTGCATGTTTTGTGGTCTTCGGAGCATGAGCCCTGTGGTAAGGAGGTGCACGAGGAGGAGCAGGTGCAAGAGGGACACAGCATCTGGGATTGATTTGAGGCATTTCATGGTGAGGAATTTTTGGGTCAAATTATGATTTCAAGCCTGAAACTGACCTAGAGAGCGGATTATTCACAGATCTTAGGAATGGACATCACATCGGTATATAAAAAAGTATATGATGTGTGGGAGAGAGACCTCCAGAATTTGTCCACTAAACACACATTCCAGCACATTATGCTTGCTACACTGTCACTGCATTATTACTGAGCTATTAATAGAACAGCATGGAGGAGGCTCATCAGCAAGTATCCACATAGTCCATGACACTGTTTATATTCAGCAATCTGATATTGTCACCATTATGTTCTGTTAGTTTCTTTGTCATGGACTTTTAGTTTATCTTCATTCTGTGCTCCTTCGTTATTTTTCCCACTCATCATAGTTTATTTGTGTCAGCTGTGTTCTATTAACCATCCTCATTTGTGTTTGTATAAATTGGTCCCTCTCATTTATTCTGTTTGGTTTCTGTTCCATTAAGGCCCCGTCCACACGGAGACGCGTTTAGTTGTATACATATACATTTTGTACCGTATCAGCGTTTCGTCCACACGGATCTGGTGTTTTAGAAGCATGAATCCGATATTTTTTTTAAATCGGGTCCCAAAGTGGATAAATCTGAAAACGACAATCTTCCGTTTTCATGTGTACAGGGAATCCGTATATTTTCTGAAACGGTGATGTCATCACACTATGTCCAGCACGGTGAAAGAGTTAAGGGATACAACTACGGCCATGGGCATGTGCACATCAGTATCGCGTCATTTAATTAACGTATCTATCTGCATTCTTGTAAGGGTATGTTTTGGGTTGGGGTAGGTGTAGGCATTAATAAAACACATCTGTTAAAGGGTTAGTTCACCCCAAAATTAAATTGATGTCATTAATGACTCACCCTAATGTCGTTCCACACCCGTAAGACCTTCGTTCATCATCGGAACACGGTTTAAGATATTTTATATTTTAGTCCCAGAGCATAATGCAGTCAATGCCCACTTCACTGTCCATGTCCAGAAAGCTAATAAAAACATCATCAAAGTAGTCCATATGTGACATCAGTTGGTTGATTAGTCTCTTGAAGCATTGAAAATACATTTTGGTCCAAAAATATCAAAAACTACGATTTTATTCAGCATTGTTATTCTCCTCCATGTGCCTCCAAAAAGAATCAAACGGAATCAGTGAATCGATCAATGATTCGGGTAGCCAATGTCACGTGATTTCAGCAGTTCTGAAGCGCCAAACTGCTGAAATCACGTGACATTGGCAACCCGAATCATTGATCGATTCACTGATTCATTAACCGTTTGAACCGTTTTGCACTATGCAACTTTTCCAACCACTAGAGTGCGCCTTTTCAAAACAAAGGCGTTGTTTGATGACGCCAAGTTTGAGTGCAGCATCTTGGGACGTGGACTGGTGGAAAATAATTGGGATAGGACTCGGGCAGAAATCATGTTGATGGATTATTGACATTATTGTAGTATGAAGCAGAGCAGGGCCGAGTGTTGTAGAGATGAGCAAGGCTGCTGGGGGGATTGTTAATGAGATGAACAACACACGCAGTGGGACTTTTATTATGACAGGACACAGTGGGCACGAGTGCTATTTCTGGTCGAGTATGAGGTAACAGCTCTGTTTATCATATTAGATACATTTGAGTGTGTTGAAATTTATGTTATGACGTTACTCTGTGCGTTCGCTCAGCGGCTGCTGTGACGCTTGTTCACACTGCTAAGAGTAAAGCACTTCTGCCAAATAAAACCGGAAATGGATCGTACCACACATAGATATCCATAATAAAGGCTAGATGTTTTACGGCGGAGTCACCATCGTCATCACCGGCGGCCATCTTGTCACAGGCAAGCTTTCTGTCGGGCTCTGTGGAACTTGATGTAAGGTGAGTGATCTGAACGAACATAAATACTCTTATCTCGCTGAAATCTTGACGGATTTACAAATGGTTTGGTTTCTTACAAATGTTATTAACATGGCTACAAATCTGGATGCTTTAACACGTTGAAATTGCAGCTTTTCGTTTCGATAAACAACTTAATCTTGCTCTTTTCAGTCTACGTTACATTTAGACCCGTCTACACAAAGATGCGTTTAGCAAAAATGTTGTATTGTATCAATGTTTCGCCCACACGGATCTGCTGTTTTAGGAGTCTGAAACTGTTTGTTTATTTTTAACCGGGTCCCAGAGTGGATAAATCTGAAACCGATTTTGTGTGTACAGCAAATCCATACATTTTGTGAAATGATGTCATCACACCACGTCCTGCTTGGTAAAGACTAAAGGAATACAGCTACGGGCACTGGCCATGCGCACAATGATACTGCGTTATTTAATTACTGTATTTGCATTATTGTAAAGGTAGGTTTAGGGTTGGGGTAGGTGTAGGCATTAATAAAACACCATCTGGTAAGTTCTAAATGTATTTATTGTTATTGTATCGTGAAATTTTGCCTCACCTCCTACCATTGCTTTACCCCTTCTAGCCACAACATTTCTTCTCCATTTCTGTGGCAGAATTACAGCGCCACATGCTGGCTTGGCATATACTACATCGTTTTGTTTCAGTGGATTCGTGTGTCCACTGATATTTTTTGAGACAAGGGGGAAAAAGATTGGACAGGGAAAGCTCTGGCTTTGCGTGGATTTGGCCTTAGTGTGTGTTGCTCTGCCTGTTTTTTTAAATCATTTTGTGTACCTTTATTAATTATCGTATTGGAACTTAATCCTCATCTTCATCTGCCTTTCTGCAACCACCTGTGACAGATACGTTATGGGTTCCCTTATGAAAATGAAGCATGGTTTTACTACAAATAAAACCAAAAAATTATTATAGTTAAACCATGGTAACCATGTCTTTGCTACTATTCTTTTTTATTTTATTTTTTTTGAACTAGCAGTTGACGTCAACACCCTCTGTGGAAAAGCATACCGTGGTAGGGTTTTAAAATTGTGTGTACATGATGATAAAAGCTATACATTATCAAAGAGCTTTTTGTCCTGTTTTCATAGAAGGTGTACGCACAGAGCAAAGTGCGTACACCTTTATAAGAGCAGAACCAGTAGACTGAATGACTTTACAATAGCCATTTAAGCAATTATCAAACAGCAATCCAGCTTGTAAAGGCTGTTTAGCATGAGAGGCACCAGCTAGTGGAAAACAGCTTTTGGTCATTTCCGTGGTTGATTATTACTGGATAAAATAATGTTAACATTACTGCTCATTGTTCTAGTCTGAAATGTTAACCAAACAGAGGATCATCATTTTGAAGTACCATGGAACATATTTGATGACTTGAGATTTTCAACCTCTTTCCAGGAGTGGCTGCCGTGCACCAGAAGCCAACCTCGGCCCTTCCAGTTCATTGATGATGTCGTGCTCACTTCTACAATTTTCTCTTTGGATTTTTGAGTTAAGTTTGTATTCTGTGTGTTGGATGTCTTTGACTTTCTCAAAATATCACTTAACCCTCCACAGGTTGAAAACAGTATATTTGTCTTTAGAATGTCATGTTTTTAAAAAGATGCTCTACATTAAGGAGTCTCTGTTATAGTTCACAATAATATGCAGAACACCTTGTTTTGCAAATCATTATCGTTCAAAACTATTGCCTCAGTTACACAAGGCGTTGTCAGCTGTTAGAAGATGAACTTTGATTTATGTTGCGTAAGTGTGAATAATGAAATATCATGCATGACTTTGCACAAAATATTGCACATTAAAGCATCTTAATTACCAAACGAAGTTAAGTTGGGTATAAGTGTGAAATATAAAATTATCATGAATGACTTCACATAAAAGATTGCACATTCAAGTCACTGAAAAAAATGTACTTTCACTGTTGTTAGTTGCACTCAAATCATCCACATCACTTAAAAAAACTCATGCAACTAAATTAACTTAAGTTTATTGAGTTGTTTCTACTAAAAATGAGTATTGACAGCTTTACTTAAGTGTTTGTTTGGTCAACTTAAAATTGCTGAGTAAAATGAACAAACTGGACAGTGGATCTGTAGTTCCCAGCATGCTTTGCACATTACGAGTGTAAATGTAGGGTATTAAAATTATTTTGTGTGTTTTTCAGCAAAGGGAAATATGTTGTTAGTTTATGGGAATGTTTATTGTTCAGTTATGTTGGACATTTACATTTTCTGTAATTTTGTGGTTACCATTATGCAGAAGAGTGGTTCCTGTATTTGTGTTATATACTTATTGGATGAAATTCCTGCTCTCAATTAAATTGAGTTTGTCCAATTAAATTTGAGTTATTTTTGCATTTTTTTCTTAAAAACATGCTTATTATTTAATAGTTTCCATTTACACTGGTAGAGCGAATAGTTAATGTAATAAGGTAAATTAAATCGATTAAGTAACATAAACTTAACTGTACATAACATTATTAAGTTTTAATTTATCATAACATTATTAAGTAAACTGCACATATAAATAGTATGTAACGGTGACAAATTCAAATGTTTTGTATTTACTCAAAGAAATCGTGTCAGCTTTACTTGAATTTCTTTTGTTCATATAACTAAATTGTTATTTGCACAAATTACTAAATATAGTTGCATGAAACTACTTGATAATACTTTTTTAAGAAAATGTTTTAACTAGTACCAAATTAATGCAAAATATGTACATTTTATGTAAATTTTTCCTCACATCATTACTGATGTGGTTCTAGATAAGCAGTTGAGTGTGTTTGACAAATTCAAATCTTTTTAAAGCCTGAAATCATCACGATCTACCACATTTGTGTCACCTCTGGGTTTTAATTTTGTTTGATTTGCATTGTTTCCAGTTCGGTTTTCTGTGTCTTAGTTTATCTATTGCCGTGTTTTTTGATTTGCCCTCATTTCATCTGTGTCTGGTTAATTATCTCGTTAAGCTTTAGTGTATCCCTGTGTATAGTGATCGTCAATGTGTTGTTTTTCCTTTCAAGTTTTGAGAAGTTAGTGTTTTTATTGTTTTTAATTAAGCTCCACCCATAATAAAGAATCATTTTCAGAAAATCAGCATCTTTTAAGTCACAATATACATCTCTCATCATGAGGGACGGGAAACAGATTCTGACAGCTGGATTGTTCACCATCGGATTCTGTTTCCCCCATGTTTATTCCTCGAATACATTCTAATAGTTATCAAACTAATGCTGGTTAAGCTTCAACCAAACACAAGAAAGAATTAGCTTAGACAACATATACTTACATGTTTATCACTTTTAGCAGTGTTTTATGTAACTTTAAAGGGTTTCCTGTAAAATGACACCAACATTTTGAGCCTAGACCACTGTGTATGGGAGGCTTTTCAATTTAGGCCAAATCCAGGCAGAAATGGCACCAGAGTAATTTAGTGTAAATACATTACTTTGTGTAAAACAAATGCCAAAGTGATGAATATCTCTAGAAAGAAGAGACTCTAAGCTTTCAAATGGCACCACATGACATCATAGCTCCTTCACAGACATTTAAAATTGAAAGTATATACATGACGATGTCATTCCAGACCCTGTACAGGGTTCTCTGAGTTTAAGCAACTACATCAAAATCATGGGATAGGAACTCATTCCGACAGCTGAATTGTTCACTGTTGGATTTTATTCTCTCTATGTTTCTTACTCCCATAATAAAAGGCAAAAACGAATAGAAATAATACATATTTAATCTGATGCTGCTGAAGCTCCATCCACACACACAATAGAATGAGCATCTTTTAGGCCTCTATGTCAACATCTCTTATCGTAGGGTGGGGGAACAGATTCCAACAGCTGGACTGATTGCCATCTGATTCTGTTCTTGTTGATAACTTAAAAGATGCGGATTCTATCCTGTGTGTGCATGGGGCTCAGCCAACATCAGTTTGATAAATATTAGAACCTCATTGTGTAAGAAACACGGGGGAACAGAATTTTGCATGCTAATGGTCTAAAAGGGTTAGATCACCCAAAAATGAAAATTAGCCCATAATTTACTCACCCTCAAGCCATCCTAGGTGTAGCCCATATCATGACATTCTTCTTTCTGATGAACACGATCAGAGTTATATGAAATGTCCTGGCTAATCCGAGCTTTATAATGGCAATAAATGTCGCTCTGTTTTTTAAGTCCACAAAGTGCATCTATATCATCCATCATAACCACTCCGGGGAGTTAATAAAAGCCTTCTGAAGCGAGGCGATGCGTTTGTGTAAGAAAAATATCTATATGCATCTATCAACAAAAGACAATCCAAGATCACAGAACAGATTAAAAAGTTCTGCAGTTCTGAACTCTTAATTGTTTTTAAACCTTTGATTACAATAATTAATCCATTCAGTTTCGAAATATTCATAAGCAAAATATAAATAGTCAAGAACATTCAGCAGGTCCATAGTTGTTTTTGTTAACATTAATGGTAATGCATTTAAATATTGTGGAACTATGCATTTTTATAGACTAAATATAGTAATAAAAAATATTTTCGTCTTGTATTATTAATTAATCTTTATAAGCCTACATTATCCCATAATTTGAAGGCATAATAATGCACCAATTTACTGATCTAGTTCCACTGATAGGATGTCCACAACCTGACAAGCACATCAACTTTTAGTTGACAGTCAACATTAGCGCCATCTAAAGGAGACAAATTCAGGTTCAGTGTTCCCATGACAACGACTTAACACACAGGAAGTTCAGAGCAGTTGGTCGAACCACAGGTGAGGTTAGAAAATTGTATCAACTCGAAAATTATTTTTATATCAAATAAAAAGAACAGGTGTGGTGAATTTTATTTGTTTTGATCATTTAATTTGTTAGGTAGATGCTACATGATGAAAACCAGTGTATTTGTGCAGTATTTTTGTTTTGTTTTTGCTATGCATGTCGAAAAATATAGGTTAAAGATCTGATTCATTGTTGTTTAAGTCATTCTTATGACTCAAATTAATGTTTTTATGTTGCTTATACTAATTTTTTTCATTCAAGAACTTCAAATACCAAAACACTAAAATAAATAAACGAAAGAAAAAGTATAACGTCACGAGAGCATTTGTTGACATTTTCTCGACCTTTATTTCTTTGCAGTTGGCTGCACTGGATTTATGACTGAAAATGCCCAGATTTCGTGAGCGTCCAGGCCAAACACACTGTCATCCTTCCGCACAAACCTCGTCTGACCCGAGCAGCCTGATAGCTAACAGATACATTATTCAGCAGAGGCTCGGGAAGGGAAGCTTTGGCACTGTGTACCTTGTTAAAGACACAAAGGCAGTAGCAGCGGAGAGACTGTAAGTCTTTTACAGTTTTTTTTGTTGTTGTTGTTGTTTGTAAAATTGTACACACTAAAAGGGGTGCTTGAGGCCCATATAACAAAACCATTCACTCAAATACCTTACCTTCAGACCAAGTCTGCAAAAAACACAAGCACATATGATTTACACTCAGTTTGCAGTTGTAAAACAAACTTTTTGCAAAATGCTAAACACAGTTTTCTACATTTGACACATCATTTAAAGGCACAATATGTAATTTTTGACACTAGATGCCACTTATTCAAAACAAAGAATCATTTGTTGTTGTCCTCACTCTACAGGGAAAACAATCCTACAGGATTTGGGCAGAATTCATATTCATGGATGAGCTAATGTGTATGGGATAGTTCACCCCAAAATGAAAATGATTTACTCACCCTCAAGCCATCCTAGGTGTATATGACATTCTTCTTCCAGACGAATACAACTGAAGTTATATTAAAAAATGTCCTGGCTCTTCCAAGCTTTATAATAGCTGTAATGGCAGTCCAACATTTGAAGCCCAAAAAAGTGCATCCATCCATTATAAAAGTAATCCACATGGCTCCAGGGGGTTAGTAAAGGTATTCTGAAGCTAAATGATGGGTGTTTGTGAGAAAAATATCCATATTTAAACCTTTATCAAGTAAAATATCTAGCTTCTGATGGACTGCCTTGGTTTATTCTCCCCACGTCCACACTAGTGTGAAGGTGCATGTGGCAAAAATGAAGTCATTGCAGTCGTGGTAGGCAGACTGGTGGGAGTGGCCTTGGTTGGCAACATGTCCAGTGCATTATGGGTGGCAAAAGGGAAGTTTTCTCTGCACTTTTTTCAACTTTCTAATGTATTGGCAGCTAAGTTTTATTTAAAGCCCATTTTGCCAGTGGTGGAGTACCCTTTTAAAGCAGTTGTTCGCTTCAGAATAACAATTTCCTGACAATTTACACACAATGTCTCCATACAGTGAACTTCAATGGGGTACAATTGGTTAAAGGTCCAAATATATAAACAGTATATAAATGTAAGTTTTTTCGCTAGATAAGACTCGGCTGAGAATGTGTAGAGCCCTTTGAAGCTGCAATTTGGACCGTGAACCCGTTATACCCCAATTGAAGTCCATTATATGGAGAAAAATCCTGGAATGTTTTTCTCAACCTTAATTTCTTCTCGACTGAAAAAAGAAAGAAAGATACATAGAAAAACCATGAAAGAACATGAAAGAAAGAACATCTTGGATAACATGAGGGTGATTAAATTATCTGGAAATTGTAATTCTGAAGTGAACTACTACTTTAGTGCATGGTATTATTTTTTAACTCCTATATGTAATTTAAGTATAGTTTTTTTGTGTGTAGGTTTAATGAGTTACTGTCATTATTCCAAAAGCATCCTCTGCGTAAGAGAAAATATGCATGCAATTGATATAGTTGAAATAATTTAAATTATGACAATATTGAAATTGGGCTTCAAACATCACTTCTCTTGTTCGGCCACCTGAGAGCAGCATTGGTCTGTCTTTGTTACTACTAACCAGTCATTTATTGTTTTCCTTTGAGAAAATTGAGGAATGCTTCATGTTACTATCACCACATCTATTATTCTTTATGATCATAAATAGTGTAAGATCAAACTCTCTATTATGTTTTCATTAGAGAGCAATATTAATCATTTTAATACTCACATGCTTAATACGGATTTCGTTGTTAATAATGTAAATACTGCAATACATTTTGTTTTCTCAGGTAGAAAAAATGGCATGTCACAGGAATATTAGCTAAATTACGATTTTACTAGATTCTTACATCATTTTACATTCAAATGCTAAGGGAAGCTTCGCTGGTATCATCTGGATGTGTTGTGAAATATGTGAAGTTGATTTATTGCTTTTGTAGAGGCCTTCAGTCTTAAACAGTCAGGTTTGCTTTGGAAACAGAGATAAGAAAAGAAAAAAGGAAATTGTGTCATCATTTCAGGAGGCATAAGGTGCTTTGGTGATCGTGGCAATATTACATCTTACCCAGACTCAATTCACAGTGAAGCTCCCACAGTAAATTAAAACCATCAGGTCTTAGTTTATGAAGACGTTTCTCTCAGAACAGAACAAATATTTGGCTGTGTCACTTCTATACATTGATTTTTTTACATGGATTCTAGGGCCAGAATATGTTTGTATAATGAGCACTAAACCATTATCAATTTCATATGCAACTGATTTTTCTACAAACAGTAGTTTCATGTCTCTTTAGACATCTGAGAATCATACCATTTAAAAGTTTGGGGTTGATAAGAATATTTAAATGTTAAAAACAGTAGTATTTTGAAATAATAATATTACCATTTTAAAAACAATTTTCTATTTAAAGGTGAACTATGTAGTATTTTTGCAGTAAAATATCCAAAAACCACTAGGCCAGTGTTATATATTTTGTTCAGTTGAGTACCTACAATATCCCAGATGTTTCCAACTATTTGTAAATTGTGAGAAAATTGCTATTTTAACTAAGGACAGGGACGTTGCAGCATTGCATTTGAGAGAGTCGCCTGTCAATCGCGTCATATCTGCGTTACCCTCGGTTTCACCTTTTATTTGGCAGGAGCGCTTTACTCTTAGCAGTGTGAACAACTGAACGCACGGAGTAACGTCATAACATCGTTTTGAACACACTTAAATGTATCTAATATGATAAACAGAGCTCCATTACCTCAAAATCATAACCGGAAGAGCGGATCTGCGCAGGCGCCCGGCAAATGAGTCCCGTCCCGTCATAATAAAAGTCCCGGTATTCGCAAGGCGGGTATTTGTTTAACAATCGCTCCAGCAGCTTTGCTCAGCTCCACAACACTCGGTCCTGCTCTGCTTTAGACTACAGTAACGTTAATAACCGCATGCATGAAAGTGATTTCTGCCCGAGTCCTATTTTTCACCGGCTGTGATGAGAAGACCACATCTCCCAAGATGCTGCGCTCACACTTTGCGTCATCAAACTACGCATTTGTTTTGCATAGGCGCCCTCCAGTGGACAAAAGCTGCATAGTGCACCTTTAATGTATTTTAAAATGTGAAGTATTTTTGTGATGTTATGCTGATTTTTGTGGATACTTTTTTTGATGAGTAGAAAAGAACACCTTTTATTTTATGTCTTTCAGATATATTTGAATAAGTATTAAATGAAAACTTTTCAAATTTCACAAGTTATAAAATACATTCCATAAAAATAGTTTTGTGAAATTCACTATGAAAACTTCTATTTACTCATTATTGTATTGTTCCAAACCCATACTACGTTTTTTTCTTCCTTAAAACTCAGAAATTTAAGAGTATTGTAACTTTTTCCTATAATAATGTCCTATTACAATCAATGGTGATGCAATAGCACTATTTCAAGTCTATGATAGTTTTGTGTGAGGAACAGTCTGAAATTCAATTTGGAACTTTATGGGCCATCTTAGCAACTGCCATTGAGATGAATGGGATTGATAACGGATAGTTTCATCCGTGTAGTATAGACCTTGAACTGCAGAGCCTCCTATCCTAATCACCCTAACTGGGTTTATTTAGCTGTTTAGACCAACTGATCACATATTATCACACACATTGATTTCTACAATTTTTGGTCTGCGAATTTATAATTAGAATCATAAACACAAAACAAACCTTCTGGAGAAGAGCCACTTACACTTCTGTCTGTTTGTTTGCTGCTTTTAAAGGCATCGTGAAATCTTTTTTTTTAATGGAATATTGTAATTATAAATGCTAGAAATTCCTTCTCTTCTCTTCTCTTCTCTTCTCTTCTCTTCTCTTCTCTTCTCTTCTCTTCTCTTCTCTTCTCTTCTCTTCTCTTCTCTTCTCTTCTCTTCTCTTCTCTTCTCTTCTCTTCTCTTCTCTTCGAGAAGCTGTTTTACTCAGAAATGTCACAATAAGCAAGAAAAAAATATTGCCTCTGTTTCAACTGTTCTCTTAGTCTTTCACGCTTGGTGGCAGCCTCTCTATGAAACCAATATCAGACAAAGAGAACTGAAAACTAGAGAGATGCTGGTGGAAACGGAGGCCAATTAGGAAAAGCTCCAAACTTTAGCTGCCCACAGGCGGTTGGCGTCATGCTACGTGTTACTGTTCCTTTAACCCTGAGCTTTCTGCTTGTTAGGCCATCGCAGCTGTTCACCATCCTCTGACCTGTCACATGCAGAGTTGCACCAAACCTGAATGCCCACCTTCAGAAACCCACCACACCTCCTGTCCCTTTCTCTCGAGCACTTATGCACCAGTTCTCTTTCCTTAGTCTTTTTTCAGCCTTAAAAAAATCCTGCTGGGTGTGTGTTTTGTTGTTACTGCCTCAGTGGCTCTTACAGTGCTATGGACTCCTTTGTTTCTTTGTGAGAGCCAAATGTCAGTGCTGGGCGCTGTGAGCTGAAACTGCCATACCCCTTTCCTCCAGCTGGCTTCTCACTGGGCTTTATTAGCCCAGACAAATGACTTCCTATTCTGGATTTGCCCCAAAAGTAGGGCTCACATCCTGTGGGTCCCTCAGCATGTCTTTCCTAAAAGCCACTGTTTCATAATTTGCTTAAACTCTCTATTTGTTGTCTGGCTGGAATTTTTGTAGGCATCGGGGCTGGGCATTAACACAGATTTCACGATTCTATATTTGATTTTGATTCAATTCAATTTGATGTTGATTAATTGAGGTTTATCAGGCATATTGCATTGCAAATTGTAGGCATCGGGGCTGGGCATTGGCACAGATTTCACAATTCTATATTCGATTTTGATTTAAATTGCATTTAAATTGTGGTTATATTTTGTGCTATAATTATTAGTAAACCGGAAGAGTTGACTAGTTCACGTCACGCCACATTAAAGAGTGCCAAAATGGTATTTATTGTATGAATTTCATGATAAAATGTACATAATTTGAAAGCTGAGACATTGTTTTATAAGTAGCAAAGCACAGAGCTATTTGTAATTTATTGGATGGGAGGTGCTCTACAAAGCTTTGTTCATTCATCACAGAAAACAGACTGAAATATTGTCTGAAATATATTCAGAATCAAGAAAAGCTATATGTTTAGCCCAGCCCTAATATGCAGATGATGATGTAAATCTGTAGACACTGTTTTTAGGGCTGTGATTCTTGCTTATTTGTGAAAAATAAGCATTTGAAAGGTTTTTTAAATAGTTGCCCTTTTTATTCATCTACAGTATGAGGTTATATAACACATTTTAAGACACATTTGTTTTACACTTGTATTGCCCTATTGCATACCTCTGGTCTGTGTTTGCTTTCACACCTAATTTATCATTTAAAAGTCATTTAAAACCTCAGACATTCTGCTTGGTGTTTATTTTAGTGTCAGAAGAAAGACAGTAATAATATGGGTTTTCAATAATATGAATCGTTTCTTTAAGATTTCAAATATATATTCAGTGTGTCACAATCTGCTTTCTCCAGATTGGGAGCCATTTTGGGAATTTTGACCTTTAAACAAACAACATCTTTATTAACAAAATGAATGTGAGCAGAGAAGAGCAGCCTGTCATCTGCTCTGGTGTTCATTAATAGTCTCACAAATGTGCCAAAAGTACCACTGTGGGCGCAAGAGGCTTCCGAGTGGTGTTGCATTCCAATTAAATCCATGTACTTATGGAACAAGAAGATTATTAGATAGCATACTTGCCATTTAAAAACCCTGTCCTGGTTGAGGTATCGCAATTTATCTCATCCGTATTATTTTAGTATTATTTCTATAGACTTCTATAATAGTATTTATTCATTTATATTTATATATATATATATATATATATATATATATATATATATATATATATATATATATATATATATATATATATATTATTTTTTTTCAATTTCAAGTTTCAATTTTAGTTTAAGGTTTAGGATTTAAATATATCTATATAGCGTTATTTTTATTTTTATTTTAGATTTAGTTTTACTAATATTTAAGCTCTACTAATATAAAAAATTTTGTTAATACAATACATTTGATAGATTAACAAATTGAAATTTGATCAGTCTGCATTTCCTGATTCCGTTAGCCAACTATGGTCGCAAGTTCTTTTGTTACCAACATAGTTCAATCATTTTTTCCCCAGCAAACAATAGTTTTAACTAGCATTCGCAAAAACAACATCGCAAACTTTTGTGGTTTCCACTCTCAAGCTGTGGTTAGAAGCATAGTTTCTTGTTAAATGACATGTGGATATGCTCTTGAACATAATAAGCAAGCTAACATTCAGTACATTATATAATTTTTTTCTATAGGCCTATACATTTTAATCTGTATATGTCCTTCTCAAAAAATTAGCATATTGTAATAAAGTTCATTATTTTCCATAATGTAATGATAAAAATTTAACTTTTATATATTTTAGATTCATTGCACACCAACTGAAATATTTCAGGTCTTTTATTGTTTTAATACTGATGATTTTGGCATACAGCTCATGAAAACCCAAAAATCTCAAAAAATTAGCATATTTCATCCGACCAACAAAAGAAAAGGGTTTTTAATACAAAAAAGTCAACCTTCAAATAATTACGTTCAGTTATGCACTCAATACTTGGCCGGGAATCCTTTTGCAGAAATGACTGCTTCAATGCGGCGTGGCATGGAGGCGATTAGCCTGTGGCACTGCTGAGGTGTTATGGAGGCCCAGGATGCTTCGATAGCAGCCTTAAGCTCATCCAGAGTGTTGGGTCTTGCGTCTCTCAACTTTCTCTTCACAATATCCCACAGTTTCTCTATGGGGTTCAGGTCAGGAGAGTTGGCAGGCCAATTGAGCACAGTAATACCATGGTCAGTAAACCATTTACCAGTGGTTTTGGCACTGTGAGCAGGTGCCAGGTCGTGCTGTAAAACGAAATCTTTATCTCCATAAAGCTTTTCGGCAGATGGAAGCATCAAGTGCTCCAAAATCTCCTGATAGCTAGCTGCATTGACCCTGCCCTTGATAAAACACAGTGGACCAACACCAGCAGCTGACATGGCACCCCAGACCATCACTGACTGTGGGTACTTGATACTGGACTTCAGGCATTTTGGCATTTCCTTCTCCCCAGTCTTCCTCCAGACTCTGGCACCTTGATTTCCGAATGACATGCAAAATTTGAGCAACAGGCCAGTGCTGCATCTCTGTAGCCCAGGTCAGGCGCTTCTGCTGCTGTTTCTGGTTCAAAAGTGGCTTGACCTGGGGAATGCGGCACCTGTAGCCCATTTCCTGCACACGCCTGTGCACAGTGGCTCTGGATGTTTCTACTCCAGACTCAGTCCACTGCTTCCGCAGGACCCCAAGGTCTGGAATCGGTCCTTCTCCACAATCTTCCTCAGGGTCCGGTCACCTCTTCTTGTTGTGCAGTGTTTTTTTGCCACACTTTTTCCTTCCCACAGACTTCCCACTGAGGTGCCTTGATACAGCACTCTGGGAACAGCCTATTCCTTCAGAAATTTCTTTCTGTGTCTTACCCTCTTGCTTGAGGGTGTCAATAATGGCCTTCTGGACAGGGTCGGGTCGGCAGTCTTACCCATGATTGCGGTTTTGAGTAATGAACCAGGCTGGGAGTTTTTAAAAGCCTCAGGAATCTTTTGCAGGTGTTTAGAGTTAGTTAGTTGATTCAGATGATTAGGTTAATAGCTCGTTTAGAGAACCTTTTTATGATATGCTAATTTTTTGAGAGAGAATTTGGGATTTTCATGAGCTGTATGCCAAAATCATCAGTATTAAAACAATAAAAGACCTGAAATATTTGAGTTGGTGTGCAATGAATTAAAATATATGAAAGTTTAATTGTTATCATTACATTATGGAAAATAATGAAGTTTTATCACAATATGCTCATTTTTTGAGAAGGACCTGTATATATTAGTGTCAACAATCAGCACTTTATTTGAAGAGTGCGCAAATGCACACGGGAACTCCACAGTATGATGTATGGGAATCAGCAATTAATCAAACATCAAATAAAGCAAAATGACATGGAACACAAACAGTGTAGTCATAAGGTGTCATGTTCGTTACAGCAGTGTCTCGGATATCTCAAATAGATTAATTAGCAGAAGATACTTCTTACCTGCGAGTGACGTGGAAAGGTGAAACCATGTTAATACTGTTTACGGAGCAATTAATTGAAAGATCAGACTCAAACAAATCACTCATGAAAGAATTACATTTTTTGGTACTCTGGTTCAATTTTAAAATAAGTCAAAATGTTTGTGACTGCTGATTTCATCTCTTGACCTCTTGACCCCTCATGTCTTATTGAGTATTTCCATTTTAAATGAGAAATATGTGTCTCTTTATTACAATGCGGCTGTCACTAAAAACAAAATGTTAGTGTAATGGATCTGGATCAGTCTGAATATCATTATGGCCAGATGCAGCTAATCTCACTCAAGGAGGGGGGGCATTTCTCCCATTTGGCCCTGCTAGCCCACTTTCAGCTTGTCCTCTGTGGGTTTGCTTGTCAGACAAGATTCCCTGGAGACTCCCAGCAGCAGTGCTTAATTCTGCTCATCTCATGATCCAGCTCTCAGTTATGCAACCTCCCACTTGGATCCAGGTCTACCAGAAATCTCCCAATTTGTTTTCAAGTGCCCAGACTCTCGTATAGACTGGTCTCTCTCTTTTTCTCTCCCTCCCTGTCTCTCTCAGGCACTCTATCCTTTCCTTGCTCCACTGCATGACAGATTTGGGGCTTTCTTGGTCAGTGCTACTACATCTGATTGATTCCAGACCTTTAAACTGGTTCATTTGCTGACCTGGTTCATGTATCATGAGAATTTTCTCTCCATTTATTTTTTAACATTACACATGGTAATTGCAGCTGTCCCTTTTAAGGTAATCCAGCCTTAACAACACCTCAAAAAGGTGTATTTTTGCCACATTTAGAGAATTGCTCAGCTACTATGGTTGATTTTCTTAAATTGGTATAATGATAAACCTATGTGATATGTGTGTGTGTGTGTGTGTGTGTGTGTGTGTGTGTGTGTGTGTATATATATATATATATATATATATATATATATATATATATATATATATATATATATATATATATATATATATATATATATATATATACTGTAAAAAATATTGTTGGTTTAACTTAAAAAATTAAGCAACCTGGTTGCCTTAAAATTTTAAAATCACAGACCCCGTCTGTGAAACCCTGGCTAAAGTCGCAAAATTTAATTATGAGATTTTGATCGTCAAAGTGCCATAGCCATAAAAATGACAAAAATAGGTAATTTGTGTTTATTGCTGTTAATGATAAATTATACCAAGGGGTTTGAGATACAATACTCATATTTTAATTCATAACATTATAAATACTGAAATTAGTGATTTTATTGACACTACACTTTATACTTTTGCACAAAAAAAATATTGGATACGGGCTCCCTAAACATCGATTTTAATCATCTCAGGGGGTTTTCAGCGCAACATCACCAGCTGATTCGTATGTTATTCAGTTCAGGAACTTATTTTTTTTACCATTAGGAAGAGAAAGACATTAATATCAATCGGCACGAGCGGCAATCAAGTCATCGCGACTTGAACCGGGTTCAGATGTCTGGCGAGCCAATGTTTTAATATTTTCTTCTTTGTTTTGTAGCTCAACATTGTGCCAATAATAACATCTTGATTTAAAGTCATATTAGGCCTGCTATGTGTCAATATAAAACATGTTGTGGATGGTGGTGCGTCAGATTAATGCAGTGTTTCCCAACCGGGGTGCGTGGGGTGCCACGTAAAAGGTTTCAGCACACACTTGCATCGCGGTTCATCTCACATCTGATGTCGCAACTTTAATATAGGTTGTAACTTGAAAATAATGCTTTATGTATGTTTCTGTCGATGGATACACGTGCTGGCTCCTCAATTATACATTACAACAACAGCGATAATAAAAGAAAAACGTGGGCAAATGTTCTCTCTTAGTAAACTTTGTTCAATGCATGTGAGTGCTGCCGTATCTTCGAATATGAATACGGGTGTAGAGCCAGAAGACGCGATTGAGAACTCGCATGCATGTAATATATTAATTAAATATATTAAGTCAATTAATTGAAATTATTTGTATAACTTTATTAATAAAATTAAATATCCATGGAAAAAGTCATTAATATATAAAACAATTAATATATTACATTTCAGTAGAAAATCTCTAACTTAAATTATTTTACTGGGCTACATTAAGTACAGTACTGGAGTAAAAATAAAGAGAGGGATAGTTCACCCAAAAATGAAAATTCTGTCATCATTTATTTACCCTCATGTACCCTCAACCTCCGCTTTCTTCAATAAACCCGGTTATATCATTATTCGGGGTAATTCCACCGAGGTTAATATACGAAAAACTGTTTAAGCAATCAGCTATTATCTGTTCCTGCTCGCGTTTAAGTGATGTCAAATAGCCTAGATAACTTAATTAATATATATATAATATATATAATATATATATAATATATTTGTTTATTTTAGTTCAATGGATAAAGACTGCGAAAATGACCTGGAGTCGGTCAACATGACCGATCTAAAGTATCCAGATTTTTTTGTTTGTTTGCCATTCTCAATGGTAAAATTGTGCCCAAGCAACATTGCTCAAAAAGTTGCCCTGTGTACCTCCATACCTGTTTCCTCTTATCACGGGGCTGAAATAAAATATGGAACCCTGCAGGTTAAAATTGCAAAGGATTGTGGTTGGTTATTTGCTCAAATAACCTTAAAATAGATCTTAAATTGCCTCTACGCCTCCAGAGAGGGACTAAGAAATGAGACATGAATGTGTGTTCAATAATTCACCACAGGAAATTTCAGAGATTGATGTTTTTTTATCAATGATATACCATTTTCTATCTGAAGAGGTCTAGCGGAGCTTTTCTTTACATTCTTCCACAGGTAAAATACCTAGAATTGAGCTAAACATGTTTTGTGAAACAATATTCTAGGTTAAATCACACATACATTTACATTAAGGTTAAATTCAATTGATTTCTTATTGCACTTATTAGGCAACCTTAGCAACACGACAGAGTTGTAAATTGGTAGAGCAGGTTTATACTGTATATAGTCATCATAGTCACCCTGTAACCCTGTATTTTTTATACGTATGTCACCTTATTTGAGAAAACAGACACTCTTTTAGGTGCCCATATTTATCTTCAGAGATAAATGTAATATTAAGATAGCCGGGCAGCAGGTGTTTTTTTTTATTTTATTATTTTTATTATCTCTAAGGAATTCAAATGACCCATATCTGTCATTCACACATTTTTAAACTATATTAAATTATGGAAGGGATTTGTACTGTATTATAGTCTTGGTAATAAAAAAAAATATATAGGCATGCACATATCTGCTTTAACGTGAAGGAAATATATATATCCATCATTATCTAACAGACTAGACAATATTGATTAGTAGATGTTTACAATAATAAGATTCTGAGATGATCAGGATAGGAGTCTGAGACTGAATGAATTTACATGTATTATTCATATACAACAGCAATAAGTAATGAGAGCCTGTTTTTACTGCCTGATGCTAAAGTTTTATAAAAATGTTACTTTATTAAGCACATTTATTTAGTGCCATCTTACTGCAATTAGATAAATCCCTACATGTGTATTTTATAAACTGTAGGTTTATGTTGATGATCAGTTGTGGATCGTTCAGTTCATCCAGTAACTGACACTTGAAGGGAGACACTTGGACACTTGGACACTTTACTTGAAATGAAGTCCATAAACACCAACGTATGATCTTAGAAGATGTGATAGCGTTATGGATGATAATAATGTGTTGTTGTTTTGATCTCTTGTCATTATTTGGGTAGAGGTTTCTAATGTGAATCCAGAGTGCAGAGAGTAAACTGCTTTCAACAACATCAGCTCAGTGGTTCATTAGATTGGTCTTGTGACATAATGCATTATACAGGTATGTTAGCTCTAATGAGACATGAGAGGACGTGGCCAAGATGGAATTAGATTTTCGAAATTAGACTGACCTGTCATACTGTAATGATTCTCTGTGTAACTCTCCATTAAAGTGTGTCCTGCTAATGTCGGCTCCTGAATGGTGTGACCTAGTTTTTGTGCTATTAAAATAACTGTTTGCTATTTGTGTTAACATCACTTCAAGTTGATCATACTTGATACTGCTTGTTAGTGGTGGTTCAGGCTTGTGGTTAAAACCCTGAAGGTTCAAATTTAGCTGAAATCAAGTAATTTGATTCTTCAGACCTGTTGTGTTCCATCAACTATGGTTGAATATTTAGCATTATTTGTAGTAGAGATATGACATCTTATAGCATAGTATTATTTCCCAAGTGATGTAGTGCCATTTAAAGGCCATATGCACACTAAATGTTCTGTTGTGCACGTTTATGAAAAGGTTAACAGGATAATTCACCTGAAAAGGAAAAGTCTGCCATCATTTACCCACCCTCATGTTTCAAATTTGTTCTTTCTTTTGTAGAACAAAGCTTCTGCTCTCCTTGGTAGGGTCATAAGAATAGTAGCAATGTCCTGTTAGGGGTTAACAGCTTATGACCCAGGACCAGTAGTGAAGAAATGAAGACAGAGTCAGGAGTGCAATTAATTAAAAGAAAAATTTACTTAAGAATAGTTTGCAGTTTCAAAAGCAGAAGCCAGCTTCAAGTCTCACAAGAAGTTTGTAGGCCGCGCTCCCTCTCTCACCGTCTCGCTGCACCGCCCTATCGTACATACAATTGTCCCAACAGTTATACCGTTTTCAAGGTCTTATCCACGTCATTACTGCAAAGTGGATGGTTCTGATTGGCTCAGAGACCATGCACAGTCATGGTAAATTTCCACTCGAGTCAGTTAATCTGATGCAGGTTTCCACTGACGTATCACTTGATGATGCTTTCACCTCAGAATTAGGCCCGTAGTGACCTTCCAGATCTGGAGCAGGCGCCAGCTTGCCCAGAACAACAAGTCCACCCATCTCTTAGGGTGCCCATTGTACACCATTCTCAACACTGATCTGTAACATAGAATATTGCGCACATAAATATTGATTAAAGTTTTGATTATGAAGTTAATTAGGATATAAATATATACAGGTATATTGAAGCGGCAGTGGATTTCAGAATCCCCCCCTTCAGTCCAGTTCATAAACTAATCATTCTTTTGATTCTTTTCAATTAATCTTTTGACCAAGGTAAAGAGCCCCTAAAGGAATTATTAGCAAAATATTAGACTGTACAGAAATTGAAATCTACAGGTAATGCTAAAGGCCTGTTCACACCAAGAACGGTAACTTTAAAGATCACTATAAAGATAACTATATTAGGGTCCGTCCACGATGTCGTTCTGTTTATTCTAAGTGGATGGATTCTTGGATGGATTATGATTGGCTGTCAATGTTTTTATCATTCATCACCTGAAAAAAAATAATTCTGAAAGTGATTCCAACTATATAGTTTCCCTGTGTCATTATCGTTCTACTTGTGGTGTGAACTTTTCTATTCAAGGGAACACAAATGCATTGAATGTAATATAAAGCATATACTTTTTCCTCCTATCTCATATTTACATCACCATATCTAGTGGCTCTAAAGTTCACAAGTTCTATAGCAAAATCGGACTTATTCGCTTTAGCTCACTGACTCATGATCCGGTCATTTTAAATTCTGTTTGTTTGTCACACAGCTGCCATATGGCCTCAGAAGACTTTTACCATTCACATTTACCATTGCGGAAAAGTTGGTCACACAAATGGGATGCGTTCACCAACAGAAAGCTACTTGGTTTAATAGTGACTACTGTGTGACCTGTGCTTCATACATCACACTACACTAATGAACAATTTATTGTTTATATGTGAATTCTCAACTAAAAAAATGTCCTAATATGACCACGCCTATATATTGCACACTAGTAACATAGATGATGTTTATGAATCTTATGGTACTTTTGCTTCTTTTTTTGGAGTTTAAAAGCTCCAGTGCCAATTCTTTATTATTGTGTTCAAAAGTGATACCTGCACAAAATAACTCCAGACATATGGGTTTGGAACGACCTGAGCCGCCAGTGATGAAAGAATTTGAATTACTCAATTAAAGTGTTGCTTTCTGCATCTTTAAAATCACATTAGCTATTAGGCCCGTGTCTCAGCTTCCAGGAAAACTAGAAGAATGAGAGCAATCCAAGGCTGGCATTGAGCTGCTGAAGTGCACTTTACCTGTTCCCTTTGCTGTAATGATTTTCAAGTAGGAAGAGGAAAGAACAAAATGTAGACGTAGAGAGAGGAGAGGTAAATGAGAGTTCTTCTTCAACGAGCCGAGAACCAATTTACAACAAAACCAGGAGGCAGATGCAGTGCGTTCGTCTCTTTTGGTGGTATTTGATTAACTCCCTTAAGGTCTGGAAATAAGGTCACTAAAGTATGATTTTAAATCCCTGCTTTGTGTTAAATGCTCATTTGCATTTTTCTTCTTGCTAAAAGCCGATGGGATTAAATTAGCCGCTCTAAGCATTCCTTATTTGTCCCTTTAACTTGAATTATGAAGTGCATAAAAATTGATCAACAGACGTGGCAATCATATTTTGCTGCCGACTGGAGGAAAAATTATTCTCCACAGTTTCTCTCCATTTATCATATAGATCATTCTTAGTTTTTAAAAATGGCTAATAAACACAAGTTCTGCATTATTCAAAACCATCAGTTTTTAGAATTTAATAATGTCATGATAATGTATGCTTATTGTTTTTATTCAGATGGATTTTCTGATCAGTCTGGCAGAGTGTCTTTCATCTGAAATGCATCAGAGGATGTCTGATTCTTTCTCCCTTCTCTTTCCCTTCTCAAAGGTCACATAGGTCAAGGCAACTTTCTATCAATGGATGTGTCTCTCCCTTCATTTTTTCTCACTAAAAGCAGAATAATTGCAATGACCCTTCATAATTTGTGCTCTAATGACAGACTAAATTTACAGTGTGGCCCTGGTTTCCCGATCTCTTCAAGCTTGAAAAGGTCAGGGGAAACAATCTGTTCTTTCCTAAATGACATTTTTGGGGCCAGGCTACAGCTGGTAATTGAGAAACGTGACACTTATATAAACACAGTGATTAAAGAGAGACTGCAAAATTAAAGGCTGAACAAGCAATGAGATGAGCAGTTTGATTTGGAAAAACCCACAGGAACTTCATGTTTTTATTTTCCTGGTTGGATTAGCTGTCAATCTAGAGCTTTCTGTGAAAGTACAATGCTTGAATAGAATATGCACATACCATATGAATAATGTGAGGAATGATGAATGTGGCTGTTGTGGACATTCACATGTGACTCCAGTTTTATTGTTGTTTCTGTTGTTTGATAAAGTACTCTTCTGGTAAAAAGAATAAATATATATTTTAAAAAAAGAAGAAAAAAATAAAGTTTTTTCATATATACTGTATTTCTTATGTCACTCATGCTTACCAAGGCTGCATTTATTAGGTGAAAAATACAGTTAAAACAGTAATATTGTGAAATATGATTACAGTTTTAAAGAATAGCTTTTCTATTATTTTTAATTATTATTAATTTATTCGTGTAATGGAAAAACTGAATTTTCAGCATCATTACTTATTATATTACTTATCATTATATTCTTCAGTGTCACTATTATTATTTATTTCATTGTTATTATTTATGTTGAAAACAGTAGTGTTGCTTAAATCATTTGTAAAAACTGTGATACACTACCATTCAAAAGTTTGGAGAATAAAGACATTTTTAAAAAAAAAAATGATGTTCATTGAACTTTCTATTTATCAAATTATCCTGGAAAAATGTGTCATGGTTTCCACAAAAATATTGAGCAAAAAAAAATATTTTCAACAATGATCATAATAATAAGAACCAGGAGCACTAATACAGCGTATTCAGAATGATTTCTGGAAGATCATGTGATGCTGAAGACTGGATTAATGATACTGAAAATTCAGCTTTGCCATCACAGGAATAAATTATGTTTTGAAATAGAGTAAAATAGAAAATAGTTATTTTAAATTAAAACAATATTACTGTTTTACTGTATCTATAATTAAATAAGTGAAGCCTTGGTAAACATAAGAGACTAATTGCAGTGTATACTGCATACAGTATTGAAGTATATTGAAACTACAAGCTTCTCTTAATGATGCTAGACTTTATAATTCAACTCAAGATATGTTATGTATATGGCTTTACCCTCCTTGCTGTGTTTTTTTTTGTGCAGGAAGGTGTTAAAGGAGATTGCTGTTGGCGATCTGAAACCTAATGAGACGGTTCATGCCATTCAAGAGGCTCAGCTTCTCTCTCAGCTGAACCATCCTGCCATCCTCAAGTTCCACACCAGCTTCCTGGAGAGAGACGCCTTCTGCATCATCACTGAGTATTGTGAGGTAAACTGTCTTCTGGGAACAACTGCTTTGGTTTTCTTTGAGTTCTTGTCATAATAGCTCTAAAGCAAGTCACATGATCTGGTCTTGGTAGACAATGTTGACCTGCTGTGATCACATTATTAGATTAATAATTATTTAAAAATCTTATGCCCTTGAAACACATAGAATTACTATTTACAGAGACATTCCTAATGAAAGCGAGTGATCGGGTCACTTCAGGAACATCCTTACCCTTAGGGCCTAGGCTTTTAGAAATGATGCATATGAGAGTTTTAAAGGTAACGTGATCAAAATGACATGCCCCTGGTCTTATTGTGAAGGATTCATCCGTGCAAATAGTCATTGAATAATAACTTGATCATTTTTGTTTGTGTTTGAATTGACTTTTGCAAACACATCACATTATTAAGCTAAAATGGAGAGCACATGACCTTTGGTTGACTTCCTAGCCATAATTCTGGATTTATTTGCTCCTAACAAGCTTTCTATCATTCTATTTGCACTGTCCAGCTCCTCCTCCTTCCCTGTTGTGCCTTTTGTGTGTTCAGCGATGGATCAGAGATGCCGAGAGCATCCTGACATCGCCCAGAGGTCACGCTCATCTCCTCTGCAGTTTCTGTTTCAGTCTTACCATCTGATCTTTTCATCTTTTCCTTGCTTATTAAGACATATCTGCAGGTCAGACCGGTCTCATGTCATCTCTGCCCTATGCTTTAGAAGGTTTGGTCAGTGATTATTACATTTTGCACATCTCCTGTTTCTTTGGCCCACAGGCTGTTGCCGAGAGCTGCTTTGTGCCGCAGTTAAACTGTCAGTGAAAATCAGGAATGAGATCTCTGCTTGTTTCTCCTAGACAGCATTTCAAATAAATGGAAAGCAAATTAAGACTTTTGGTTTACCTGTTTCTCAGATATCTAAGATACTTAATATATACTATAGTAATCGTATAGTGAGTTTTAGAAGATATCTCAAATGACACAAACTCTGCTAAGATACAAGAGTTTTTTTTTTTTTTTAATATGAACACGTTTCTCATCAAATTTGCACTTGATGCCAGCAATTATCTAATTTGTGCCCATTTGTATTTCTCAAGAATGAAACACAGGAGACAAAGCTTAAATTTATATATATTAAGGTCTCCCAGACTACTGAGTAGTAATAAAATACAGTGTCAAAAGCCAAAGGTTTTTTGTTTTGAACAGAGATGCTACAGCAGCTCTATTACGTTACCTTGGAAGTGTGTTTCATACCCTTGGAATGTTATGGAAATAGCTTGACTTAGGACACCATATTGATTTTTTTTCTTTCTTGTCCAAATTGCTGTACTAAATTGATGTGTCAGACCAAGTCCAAATTAAATTATCAGTCATATTAGACTGTCACATAGTTTGAACCTGTGTTGATCTGGACCAAATTATAAATGTCCAACATTTGCAAAGTGTGAAAAGTCTAATTTCATTTTTGTAATATTTTCCTCTTTATATCAAACATGACTATATGACAACTTGTTCTAAACATAACCATGATTTTAAATGAAGCAGTCAGTCAAGTTAACATTACTCAGTAAACAGATTTCCACATAAACAATTATATAACAAGCAGACATGATAAACATAACTTATATGTTATGATCAAACACAGAGGGAGTAGGTTGAGTGTTTTGATCAGGAGATTCGGATTCATTCTAATTAGACCCCATTGACATGCATTATACGAGCAACAGTTGGAGTTAAACACCTTCATTTGTGTTCTACTGAAGAAACAAAGACACCTGCATGCTGGATGCACTGGGGGTAAGCAAATAAACATCAAATTTTCATTTTTGGGTGAAATATCCATTTAATCTAAATACATCTTATATTGAAGCCAATTACTGGACTGGATGTGGAATGGGCCACTTTATTATGTAATAGTGTATCTAAATACCACCTCCACAGAAGATGACCAACAGCTGCTTCTACGTCGCTGCGTGTTTAGCCCCGCCCACTGAATCGTGCATATCAGTGTACTTGTTTCACTGTGGATTATTTGGTAAATTTTCAAATAGATTTTTACGATATGGACTCGACAGTAATGTGACAGCATATTAATTCTAATGTCTGCTATGTGACCAGTGATTTCTGATATGTAGTGATTTCAGTAGCAGTTTTAAACATAATCATGATTTCAATAGGAAAAAAAAAATGTGGCAGGTGAAGTTTAAAAACTTCAAAACTTGGCACAATTGCAGCTTTGGGGCAGAATAAAATGAAGTATAGAAGAAAATAAAATGCAACTGCATTTTTACCAGCTGTTGATTCCACATTCCAAAAAGATTCTAATGTTAATGCTACTTTGATAGTTTTCTCTGTGCTCTGGATTACTGCATGTAGAGTTGCATATCCTCATTTCTACATAGATTAAGGAAGATCCCTCCTGTGCTGAACTTGTAAATTGAGTTCCTTTCTTCAAGAGACATGGGATGAAGAATAGGCCCTACAATTGATCTTGTGTCTTTCTTGTTCTCAATGTGACAAGGCTCACTCTAGCTAATCACGACTGCTAGTACTGAAACTCTATTGTTGCAAATTTGTCGCTCAACCATGCTAATTAGTGATTTCACATAAGTGGTGCAGTTAAATGGTATGAGATTTAATTAAGGCTAGATTTTTTTTTGCTATAAATTACAAACAAGGCATCTGAGGACTATTTCTCAATTCTTAAAAAATATAATCTAAATTTTCTCCGTTTTTTGTTGTTGCAAATGCGCACTTTCAAAAACAGAGCTTTAAATCTCTGTTTTTGCTTTTTTGCTTTTTTGCTTTTTGCTTTAAAAAGACATAAATGCCATTTGTATATATTCAAAATAAAAAAATAAAGGGCCAGATTTACTAGCAGCTTGTGCCAGAGCAAACCCTCTTTTGGTGTTAAACTACTGTCAGGAATTACTAAAGATCTGCAGTGAAAATTTTGCACTGTAAAGGTGTGGACAGGGTTTTATTGCAGCTGACTTTATTACATATGCATTTGTATGAGTTTCCCATTTAGATTGAAAAATTATGAAAGGAGAATATTTGCAAGGTCTAGTCAGTTTACTGGTCTTTGCGGCATTATTTACTACCCAAAAAGTGTCTTAAACATAGAGTGCAGAACTTTCCACTTTCATATAAGCTTTTTTTAAAATTGTGCTCTCACACTAATTTGCCCTGTTTAGTAAATCTCTCCTGTATGTTGTACTGAATGTCAGCTTGTTTATTTCCAGTAGTGAAAAATGAAGACCAAGAGTCAGGAGTGCAATTAATTTTACTTAAGAATATTTTGCAGTTTCAACAGCAGAAGCCAGCTTCAAGTCTCAAAAGGAGTTTGTAGGCCGCGCTCCCTCTCTCACCGTCTCGCTGCCCACCCTATCGTACATACAATTGTCCCAACAGTTATACTGTTTTCAAGGTCTATCCACGTCATTACTGCAATGTGGATGATTCTGATTGGCCCAGAGACAATGCACAGTCATGGTAAATTTACATACGTCAGTTAATCTTATGCATTTCTCCATAGACGTGTCACTTATTGATGCTTTTACCCCGGAATAAGACCCATACTGATATTCCAGGCCTGGAGCAGGTGCCAGCCTTGCCCAGAACAACAAGTCCACCCATCTCTTAGGGTGTCCATTCTCAACACTGATCTGTAACCCAGAATACTGCGCACATACAAAGATACACAGTCTCTCCAAGGTTGGAGCTGATTAAGCTCCAGTTGTAACTAGAATGTTCCCCAAAACATACTGATAACATAAATTAATAAAATATAATAAAATAAATGAAAAACAAATCCATATTTCATATCTGGTAGCCGTGTGAGTAAACATGGTTACTGGTCAATCCGGTGGGGTATCTGTGGGTCATGGGCCCCCATGAAGCGCCCTCCTCACTCGGACATACACACACCTCAGCCTGGTAGCACTCAACACTCCTTACCACTTTTAAATGCTCTACACATTAGGCTGCACACATCATACTTCCACCAATAACAAGAACAACGAAACAGACTGTGAGATGTGAATGTAGATGCCTTAGCAGGTGTTTCACTGCACACCTCACTTCTGGGTAGATAATCACCCTGCATTTCCACTTTTTTTAATGCATTACATCTGAGAAAGCCCACAATTTAGACATTCACACTCATACATAGGACGAGAGTGGTGGGTTAAGATTTGTCTCTGGGGTCGGGGCGTGATAGGTCGTGGGGGGTGGGGGGTGGGGGGTAGGGATTGTGTGCTGGGGGCCTGGGGGCCGGATGGCGTGCAGGGCCTTCCCTCTGCTGCCTCACCATGGTATACCTTGTGTGGGAGCCGGGGGGCCCTGTGGCTATGTATGGGTGCCCAGGCAGTCTGCTTAATCAGTCAGTCAATCAGTTATTACTATTTTTCTTTCTTTCTTTCATTTATATATATATATATATTTTCCCCCCCTTTGTAACCATCCTATGTGATCCAGCTTCCATCACCCCGGCCCAACAATAAGCCAGCATTACTCCTTATATATATATTTATTATATATACTCCTTATACATTCCCAGATCCACCATCCATTCATATCTAGAGTCAACCTGTATGCAATAACACTCAGCCTCTATATCTGTTGTTAAGGTTATTTCATATCAGGATAATATTCTAATATTATGTGTAGTACTCATGTCTATTGTATTGTTGTAGTTTGTTTGTAACTTCTTTCTTGTTTACAATAAAAAAATAATAATAATAATAAAAATAAAAACAAAAACATTGTTACTGCACCTGTTAGGGGTGTGTGATACCTCCAAAATCCAAACACATGACACCTTGCTGCTATCTGTTTAGTGACGCATTACACATCTCTAGGCAAGACCCTTCTGTCACTCCTCAAAGGACAAATACACACTTTAGAAAACAAGAAACAATCAGGGGTTCTCTTAAGCAAAATTACAACTGGAAAGAATCATTATAATAATATAGGAAGATACATATTGATTAACGCTTTGATTATAAATTTAATTAGATTATTTATACAGGTATATTGAAGCGGCAGTGGATTTCAGAATCCCCCCTTCAAACCAGACAAATTTGCGATGCTGTTTGTGAATGTTTGTGCTGATAATGACAGATCTTGTGACCAAAGTTGGCTAACAATGCTTTTGGGAAATGCACATCTGATCCACAACAGTCAAATAAAGCTAGAAGAAAAAGCTTATGAATTGAATGAAAGTACACCTCTGATACCGGTTTCTGGTTCTTTTCTCTTTCATCTTGTGCATGTTTGCCATTGTGTTCCATGTAGGTTGAGTTGCATCTGACAGACACTCACTATAATCGAGATGAGACTAGTTGATCTTTGATCATCTGTCTGTAGTGCAAGTGCCTAACAGCTTTCTGTTACATAAGATTCCTGTGTAAAATGGTAAACAAACCTTGTATTTCATGAGTTTTCACCCATAGAGCTGATAAAGGTATAGGAAAATAATTAATTGTTGGATGAATCAAGAAATATCAATTTATTTTTAAACTATAGTATTATTTTATGATTCTAATATACTTTTTTTTTTTTAAATAGTAAATATAAAATATGTTAATGCTTTTACTGATTTTTTTTTGTTTTTGTTTTTTAAAGGGGACCTATTATGCAAAATTCACTTTTAAACATAAATGTGTGTCGGCAGTGTGTGGAGCAGTGTCTCAGAACAAGCAGATTCTAGCAGTGGGACACCACTTATGCCTCACCCATGACTGCTGACAGACTCTGCCCAATTAGCATAGACCTCGCCATGAATGAGCTATACACAGTGCACCATTTAACAGTAGCATTCAAGTAAGAAATGTATTCTTATTAAACCTACTTAAGTTATTTCATCAAGAGCAGTGAAGTATTTTCTGATTTTCTTTTGGTGTTTGATTCATATGGACAGCATATACACTGATGATGCATTAAGAACATTCAGATGAGGTTAAGTCAATAACACTGTCTATCTCTTCATCACAGCACATGTTAGGGGGTAGAGTATATTAGGCAGAAAGTGAACATTTGTCCTTAATGTTGATGTGTTAGAGGCAGGAAAAATGGGCAAGCATAAGGATTTGAGCAAGTTTGACAAAGGCCAAATTGTAATAGTTAGATGACGGACGAGCATCTCCAAAACTGGAGCTCTTGTGGGGTGTTCCCAGTCTGCAGTGGTCAGTGTTTATCAAAACCTGTCCAAAGAAGGACCCATGGTTTACTGGCAACAGATTCATGGGCGGCCATGGCTCACTGATGCACAGGAGCGAAGACTAGCCCATGTAATGAACAAACAAGTCTGATTCATGGAGGCCCTACCTCACAACTTACAGGACTTAAGGGATCTGTTTGGTGTCAGATACCACAGCACACCTTCAGGGGTCTAGTGGAGTCCATGTCTTGATGGGTCAGGACAGTTTTGGAAGCAAAAGGGGGACCAGCATTATTAGGATGGTCGAAATGTTATGTCTGATCGGTGTAGTAGGTAGGCTACTGTATATTACGCTGTTGTTACTTTAATACACAGATTTAATATATACATGTGATTTATTTCCCTGCTGTTTACATTCACAGACATAACTGACTGTTTATGTGAACTTTGTGTGTTTTTTGTTTTGTTTTTACAAAACCTTGTGTGTATTTGACAGTTTAGGCATAATAAGACGTGAAAGAAAAAAACACGAGACTTATATTACATCCTGTAAAAAGGGTCATAATATATAATAATACATAATAATATAGATCATTGTATTTAAACTGGATCACTTTCATTACTTTATGAATAATGAGTATGAGTTTTCCCATAATAATAACAAGAAAAATTAGAGGGGGAAATGTCCTTAATTGTAATGAAAATAGTGTTGCAATGTAAAGCCTTCATTATTCCATCGACTGCCAGATTTCTAAGAAGCAAATATGCAAGGGTTATACTGATAGTCTGTGACTGTATTCTATAAAAGCATAATGGGTACAAAAATAGAGCTAGCTATGTCTGTTTACTAATGGTCTGGCATACCACCATGCAATTATTTGTGGAAATGGTGCCTTTGATATTGTCACAAGAAATATATTCTTTTATAAATTAATAGCAAATTTCCTCTACATTACTCACTGCAAATCTCATTACGTCCTACTACTCCATTGGATAAATGTCATGTCTCCATGTTAAGAGACTGAAGCCATGGACACACAGAGAGAGGAAGATGAATGATTCTTTGCATGTGCTGGGTCTGACTTTCTGTTTGAAACAGCTCTGGTTGGGAAATCATTAGGGCATGGGAAGCCTGTATTACGTTCCAACCCTTTGCCCTTTCAGGAACATGCAACGACACTTACATAAAGAAAGTGATTTGATTGCCCCCGAGCACTTTGCACCTGAACGGTTGAATGGTAACTGCGAGCTGATAAAGGATCTCTCTCTCTCTCTCTCTCTCTCTCTCTCTCTCTCTCTCTCTCTCTCTCTCTCTCTCTCTCTCTCTCTCTCTCTCTCTCTCTCTCTCTCTCTCTCTCTCTTTCTCTTTCTCTTTCTCTTTCTCTCTTTCTCTTTCTCTTTCTTCTAGTGATGTGGCTCAGATCTGTCCAGGCCAGTCATCTCATCTCCTGTAGGGCAGTCTTCACCCCACCCAGCTTCTCTCATCTCAAGTTATCAAAGAGAGGGTTGAGGCCAGAAGGGTCATGCCCATTCAGACTGAAAGATTTTTGCTTCAAGTAGATTTAGACTGCATCTTTCGAAAAATAATGAATAGAGCACTCAGTATTTTTGTTGCATTTGTCAATATAATAGTTGTCTTTTAGACTTGTACTGACTCCAGTGTTCCCAGAATTATAGACAACCTGGAAATATCAGGATATATATATATATATATATATATATATATATATATATATATATATATATACTATATATATATATATATATATATATATATATATATATATATATATATATATATTTCTTCCATATATTTTAGATTCATTGCACACCAACTGAATCAACTAATTAACTCTAAACACCTGCAAAAGATTCCTGAGGCTTTTAAAAACTCCCAGCCTGGTTCATTACTCAAAACCGCAATCATGGGTAAGACATCCGACCCGACCCTGTCCAGAAGGCCATTATTGACACCCTCAAGCGAGAGGGTAAGACACAGAAAGACATTTCTGAAGGAATAGGCTGTTCCCAGAGTGCTGTATCAAGGCACCTCAGTGGGAAGTCTGTGGGAAGGAAAAAGTGTGGCAAAAAACGCTGCACAACGAGAAGAGGTGACCGGACCCTGAGGAAGATTGTGGGGAAGGACCGATTCCAGACCTTGGGGGACCTGCGGAAGCGATGGACTGAGTCTGGAGTAGAAACATCCAGAGCCACCGTGCACAGGCGTGTGCAGGAAATGGGCTACAGGTGCCGCATTCCCCAGGTCAAGCCACTTTGGGCTACAGAGAAGCAGCACTGGACTGTTGCTCAGTGGTCCAAAGTACAAATTTTGCATGTCATTCGGAAATCAAGGTGCCAGAGTCTGGAGGAAGACTGGGGAGAAGGAAATGTCAAAATGCCTGAAGTCCAGTGTCAAGTACCCAGAGTCAGTGATGGTCTGGGGTGCCATGTCAGCTGCTGGTGTTGGTCCACTGTGTTTTATCAAGGGCAGGGTCAATGCAGCTACCTATCAGGATATCTTGGAGCACTTCATGCTTCCATCTGCTGTAAAGCTTTATGGAGATTAAGATTTCGTTCTTCAGTATGACCTGGCACCTGCTCACAGTGCCAAAACCACTGGTCAATGGTTTATTGGTTTAAATGGTTTATTTATATTGTGAAGAGAAAGTTGAGAGACGCAAGACCCAACACTCCGGATGAGCTTAAGGCCGCTATCGAAGCATCCTGGGCCTCCATAACATGAAGCAGCCTCCATAACGCTGCATTGAAGCAGTCATTTCTGCAAAAGGATTCCCGGCTAAGTATTGAGTGCATAACTGAACATAATTATTTGAAGGTTGACTTTTTTTGTATTAAAAACACTTTTCTTTTATTGGTCGGATGAAATATGCTAATTTTTTGAAATAGGAATTTGGGGTTTTCGTGAGCTGTATGCCAAAATCATCAGTATTAAAACAATAAAAGACCTGAAATATTTCAGTTGGTGTGCAATGAATTTAAAATATATAAAAGTTTAATTTTTATCATTACATTATGGAAAATAATGAACTTTTATCACATATGCTAGGGACCTGTATATATATATATATATATATATATATATATATATATATATATATTCATAATCTCAATGTTACAATATAAAGTAACATTATAAATGTCTTTACTGTCACTTTTTTATCAATGTAATACTTCTTTGCTGAACAAAAGTATGAATTTCTTTCTAAAACCAAACTTTAATAACCAATACCTCTTTTCATGTTCCATGCTTTTATAGAAATTGCTCTCTGACACCCCTGGTTTAGATGCATTTGCAGATCCAGGAGATTTTGATGCAAAAATGCAAACACTCTTTTCTGTATTGAGTGAAATAGAGGTACTCCTGGCCTGCGGGTAGATTTTCATTACTTCTGTTCATGCTACAATGCTTATTCCAAAATGCATTGCTCAATTAAACCTTTGTGCTTATGAAAAGCATTGAAAGCTTTTTAAAAGCATTCGAGGTGGCTTTTTGAGTGATGATAGTCATAACTACAGATAAATATATTATGAGGATGACAAATCAGCCCAATCCAAATGACACTCATAATGTGACTCATCCTTTGCTTCAATGTGTGGCGAGGCCCACTTACGTTGAGCAAATACTTCCCTTGGGCAGTGAACAGTAGGGCCTATCAAAAGGCATTTCAAATGAACTAAGCCTGCAGTATATCCTTATGTCTGTCACTGCAATAGAAGACTTTCCTAAGATTTTTCCTAACTCACTCTCTTGAGACATGTCTGTTGTTATCGAAATGAGGGCTGCTGAGATCAGCGTTGTGTTCAAACTGAGCTCCACTTTAATCTTATCGTTAGTGGGATTGATTATTCTCTCGGTGGCACCGGGTGAAAACATAGATCCTTAAATATTCTGCACTTTTATATGCTAATTCTATTGTTTTGCATGTAAGAAATTGTTTACCCCATCCCGAACCCACAAAAAAAGCTCTTCTGTTTTTTCAAAGTTTCCCTCCTTCGTAGCATTGGATCTACTTTGCATTGGGGAGCATGTAAACTCTTGTTGTTTAAATTAATTTGAATTTATATAATTCAATATATAATTCAATATATAATATAATATAATTTAATTATATATATCTGTACAGGTGCTGGTCATATAATTAGAATATCATCAAAAAGTTGATTTATTTCACTAATTCCATTCAAAGTGATACTTATATATTTTATTAATTTATTACACACAGACTCATATATTTCAAATGTTTATTTCTTTTAATTTTCATGCTTATACTGACAACTAAGGAAAATCCCAAATTCACTACCTCAGAAAATTATAATATTACTTAAGACCAATAAAAAGAAAGGATTTTTAGAAATCTTGGCCAACTGAAAAGTAGGAACATGAAAAGTATGGCATGTACAGCACTTGATACTTAGTTGGGGTTCATTTGGCCTAATTTACTGCAGCAATGCGGCGTGGCATGGAGTCGATCAGTCTGCTCTTCTGCATTGTTGGGTCTGGTATATTGCATCTTCTTCTTGACAATATGTCAGGTCAGGTGAGTTTGCTGGCCCATAAGAACAGGGATACCATAGTCCTTAAACTAGGTACTGGTTGCTTTGGCACTGTGCATGTGCCAAGTCCTATTGAAAAAAGAAATCTGCATCTTCATGAAGCTGGTCAGCAGCAGGAGGCATGAAGAGCTTGGTATACGGCTGCGTTGTCCTTGGACCTCAGAAAACACAGTGGATCTACACCAGCAGATGACATGGCAGCCCGAACCATCATTGACTGTGGAAATATTACACTGGACCTCAAGTTACATGGATTGTGTGCCTCTCCTCTCTTCCTCCAGACTCTGGGACCCTGATTACCAAAGGAAATGCAAAATTTACTTTCATCAGAGAACATAACTTTGGACCAGTCAACAGCAGTCCGGTCCTTTTGGTCTTTAGCCTAGGCAAGACACTTCTGACGCTGTCTGTTGTTCAAGAGTGACTTGACACAAGGAATGCAACAGCTGAAACCCATGTCTTGTGTACATCTGTGCGTAGTGGTTCTTGAAGCACTGACTCCAGCTGCAGTCCCCTTTGTGAATCTTCCCCACATTTTTGAATTGTGTTTTGTTTCACAATCCTCTCCTGAGTGTGGTTATTCCTATTGCTTATCCACTTTTTTCTACCACATATTTTTCTTCCCTTCACCTCTCTATTAATGTGCTGGGACACAGAGCTCTGTGAACAGCCAGCCTCAATATTTGACATCATTGACTTTTTTTGAAATTTTATTTTTTTATATACATACATACATACATACATACATACATACATACATACATACATACATACATACATACATACATACATACATACATACAGATATGTATATGTATATATATATATATATATATATATATATATATATATATATATATATATATTAGGGGTGTAACGGTTCAGAAAATTCACGGTTCGGTTCGATACGATACACCGTTTTAGATACAGCAAAAATAAAAAATTGCCAGATAAATTACCTTTTTTATTTTTTAAAACTAACAAAGTATGATTTAAAAAAAAAATTACATTGAACAAAGATGGAGCTATACTTTACCTATCTTCTATGTAGTTACAGAAATAGACATTAGCTCTTTACAATAGCTCTCTCCACACTTTTTTCACACACTACTGTTTCTGTCATCCCTTTGGCCAAATCCTCACTTGTGTGACTCTCAAGGGGGGCGTGTCTGAAGAACGTGGCTGTTCTGCTCCCATTCATCGGTAATGTAATGTGCTGTTACATTCCGGAAGCTTTGTGTAGCCCTTGACGTCCAGCCGTCTGTTGTCAGAGCAACCGCTGTTGCTTTGGCCAATTGGTTCTCTATTTGGGCTTTTGTTTTTTAGTACAAAGCAGGAATTACTGGCTAAAATGGGCTCGTGAAGGAACATTGTAACGGGGCTCAATTACTTTAAGCACGTTCTTAAAACTCCGTCTGCAGTGCGTATGCGGTGCGTTTTGCACTGCGTATGCAGTGCAGGAGCCGCACGCCCTGTTGTCCTTTCACATATGTTGCGTTTTCAGTCCGCAACCGTTAACATGGGTACAGAAAAAATACGCACCGCATAGGCTACGCACTGCAGACGGAGTTTGTGTGAAACGGGCGTAAGGTCTCATATCGGCGGCTATAAATGTCTTTTGCCATTTGAATAAGTTGGAAATGTCGGTCTAAATGCTGCGGGGATAGTTTGTGGGATAGTTTGTGGCTGTTCATTCTTTTTATCGTCTTGTTGTCGGCGTAAATGAGTTGATTGACATGACATGAATTATCAATCAATCAATCAACTTTATTTATATAGCGCTTTTACAATCACGATTGTGTCAAAGCAGCTTCACAGTGTCAAACAGGGTAATATTGCGACAAAATTAGATTTGGCTGTACAGCCGTACTGGAGAAAACAGTGATGTTATCAGCTTATTTTAATTTATCATATAGCGACAATGTTGGCAGATCAGTATTATAGTTTATAGAATTAAATAAGACCTAATTCATATATTTTATTTGTATAATAAGTTGAATAACTTTAATCATATTTTTAGTGTCCCCAACTGAGCAAGCCAAGCCAAAGGCGACAGTGGCAAGGAACCAAAACTCCATCGGGGCATGATGGAGAAAAATAAACCTTGGGAGAAACCAGACTCAGTCGGGGTGCCAGTTCTCCTCTGGCCTATTAACACACCGTGTAAGATTATTATTCTGGCAACCTTACAGGTCGGAAATCATATTAGATCGGATTATTCAAAATTTTCAGGGTATCACGGAAGAGACAGATTTATTTAGGATGGGGCGTCAATTACACAAGAGTATGAATACATGAAAGATCGGAATTATTGCGCCGAAGACGGGTTTTGAGCATGTCGTGCCAGTGAGGCAAATTCGGAGGAGACACCATTTGACACGGCTCAGCAGACACTCCAGGATGCGTTGGTCATGTCCAGGCAGGTCCACCATCCGATCCGGACAGGGCCCAGATCCGGGATAAACCTCGGGATAAACAGAGAGACTAACATTAGCGTAGATGTCACTCTTTTTATGATGTAACTAGTACATCAGGTGTTATGGGAAGTGTTCCCGGTTCCGGCTGACCTAGTTAATGCAGCCTAACAATCAGTCAATTGATCTGAATAATGAAAGTTAAAAATGTTCTATGTGTATGCCATAGTAAAGAGATGTGTTTTTAGTCTAGATTTAAACTGACAGAGTGTGTCTGCTTCCCGAACAATGCTAGGAAGACTATTCCACAATTTAGGAGCTAAATAGGAAAATGATCGACCGCCTGCAGTTGATTTAGATATTCTAGGTATTATCAACTGGCCAGAGTTTTGAGACCGCAATCGACGTGATGGGGTATAATGCGTTAAGAGCTCGCTTAAGTACCGGGGAGCTAAACTATTTAGTGCTTTGTAAGTAATAAGCAAGATTTTAAAATGTATGCGATGTTTAATAGGGAGCCAGTGCAGTGTTGACAGAACTGGACTAATATGATCATACTTCCTGGTTCTAGTAAGAACTCTAGCTGCTGCATTTTGGACTAGCTGGAGTTTGTTTATTAAGCGAGCAGGGCAACCACCCAGTAGAGCATTACAATAATCTAGCCTTGAGCTCATTAACGCATGTACTAACTGTTCAGCATTTTGCATTGAAAGCATGTGCCGTAATTTAGATATATTTTTAAGATGATAGAATGCGGTTTTACAGATGCTAGAAACGTGGCTTTCAAATGAAAGATTGGTATCAAAGAGCACACCCAGGTTCCTCACTGACGACGAGGGCTTGACAGAGCACTCATCAAGTGTTAGACAGTATTCTCGGTTACTACTTGTGGAGCTTTTCTGTCCAATAATTAAAAATTCAGTTTTATCTGAATTAAGTTGCAGAAAATTACTATTCATCCAATTTTTTATATCAGCTATGCATTCTGTTAATCTTGTGAATTGGTAGGTTTCATCCGGGCGTGAGGAAATATAGAGCTGAGTATCGTCAGCATAACAATGAAAACTAACGCCATGTTTCCTAATGATATCTCCCAGTGGTAGCATATACAGGGTGAAAAGCAACGGTCCTAACACTGAGCCTTGCGGTACCCCATACTGAACTTGTGATCGGTGTGACATCTCTTCATTTACTGCTACAAACTGATGACGGTCAGATAAGTACGATTTAAACCATGCCAAAGCAGTTCCACTAACGCCAACATAATTTTCGATTCTATTCAGAAGAATATTGTGATCGATTGTATCAAATGCAGCGCTAAGATCGAGTAACACTAATAGAGAGATACAACCACGATCAGATGATAAGAGTAAATCATTTGTAACTCTAATTAGAGCAGTCTCAGTGCTATGATACGGTCTAAATCCTGACTGGAAATCCTCACATATACCATTTCTTTCTAAAAAAGAACATAATTGTGAAGACACGGCCTTTTCTAGTATTTTTGATAGAAACGGTAGATTCGAGATTGGCCTGTAATTGACTAATTCTTTTGGATCAAGTTGTGTTTTTTTAATAAGTGGTTTAATTATAGCCAACTTAAAAGTTTTCGGTACATATCCTAATGTCAAAGATGAATTAATGATATTAAGCAGAGGCTCTATGACCTCTGGAAGTATCTCTTTTAATAGCCTAGTCGGTATAGGGTCAAGCATACATGTTGTTGATTTTGATGATTTTACAAGTTTAGCCAGTTCTTCTCCTCCTATAGCAGTGAATGAGTGTAATTTTTCCTCAGTGACCCTGCAGTGCTCTGTCTGAAGTGATACTGTAATAGACGGCTGCATAGTTATAATTTTATTCCTAATATTATCAATCTTACTAGTAAAGAAGTTCATAAAGTCATTACTGCTGTGTTGTTTACAAACATCAGAAGCTGAAGCTTTATTTTTTGATAATTTAGCCACTGTATCGAATAAATACTTAGGGTTGTGTTTGTTTTCTTCTAAAAGAGATGAGAAATAAGCAGATCTAGCAGTTTTTATGGCCTTTCTGTATGCAATCATGCTCTCTTTCCACAAATTGCGAAAAACCTCTAGTTTTGTTTTCTTCCAGCTGCGCTCCATTTTTCTGGCTGCTGTTTTAAGGGCCCGAGTGTGCTCATTGTACCACGGCGTTGGATTATTTGCTTTAATCTTCTTTAAGCGCCGGGGAGCAACTATGTCTAAAGTGCTAGTAAGGAGAGAGTCAATAGTTTCGGTTGCAGCATCAAGTTCATCTTGGCTATCTGTAATGCTGAGGAGATGGAACTGATGAGGAAGATTATGTACAAAGCAATCTTTAGTCGCAGCGGTTATCGTCCTACCATATTTGAAGCGAGGGGATGGCTTTGCAGCCTTAGGTAAATTAAGTATACATGATATTAGGTAATGATCTGAGATGTCATCGCTCTGCTGCAGAATTTTAACAGTATCAACATTTATTCCATGTGACATTATTAGATCTAAAGTATGATTAAGGCGAGGAGTGGGTCCCGATACGTGTTGTCTAACTCCAATAGAGTTTAGAATGTCTCTAAATGCCAATCCCAATGCGTCTTTTTCATTGTCTACGTGGATATTAAAATCCCCAACAATTAGTACTTTATCTACAGCTAATACTAACTCCGATACAAAACCAGCAAATTCTTTGATAAAGTCTGTATTGTGCCCTGGTGGCCTGTATACAGTAGCCAACACAAATGTCAGAAGGCATTTATCATTTACACTACACAGTGTTACATAAAGGACCAAAACTTCAAAGGAATTATATTTGAAACTAGACTTCTGAGTAATACTGAAAATATTATTATAAATTACAGCCACACCTCCCCCTTTACCTTTCAGACGTGGCTCATGTTTGTAACAATAATCTCGGGGGGTGCACTCATTTAAAGTAATGTAATCATCAGGTTTTAGCCAGGTTTCTGTCAAACACAGCACATCTAAGTTATGATCTATAATCATATCATTGACAACAAGCGTTTTTGGCGAAAGGGATCGAATATTCAGCAACCCAAGCTTTATCAATTGTTCATCCGTATTATATCTGTTGTTTATTTGTTGGACATCAATTAAATTTTTACTGTTGAATGGTTTTGATGGTTTTTTGTATTTACTAATTCGGGGAACAGACACAGTCTCTATGTGATAATATCTAGGTGAAAGAGTCTCTATGTGCTGGGATTTAGCTGACTTTGGTGACGTGAGACAGCTAGCAGACGGTTGGTTTAGCCAGTTTGTCTGCTTCCTGACCTGGGCCCCAGTGAGTCAAGGTTTAGCTCTAAGACTATGTGCCAAATTATTCCCGCTGCTGTAGGCTACCATCATGTAGCAAATGCGACATACCGTTGTTTTTTAATCCATCACTCTTGCCAACACCATCATAGCTGCAGAGAATCCAAAGTTCACCAACACACCAGACCCGTTGGTTATTGGAGGATCTTCTAGTTCTGGTCTGTTAAACGCAATAGCCATTTTGCAATGAGCATTCAGCGTGTACTGAGTAGGCTAAGCGAGCACCTGACTGAGTTTTTTGTTTTTTTCTCTTAGTCAGGGGCATTGCCTGTTACGTCGTTTTGGTTATTGGCTTCCTTGTTGAACGCATAATATTATATTTTACATACTTTTTTACTTTCCAATTCTAATTAATTAGACCAAGAACCGTTCGGTACATAATGCGTACCACGTACCGAACCGAAAGCCTCGTACCGAACGGTTCAATACGAATACGCGTATCGTTACACCCCTAAGAACTATATATAATAAATATATATATATATATATATATATATATATATATATATATATATATATATATATATATATATATATATATATATATATATATATATATATTATTCAAAAAAAGTCAATGATGTCAAATATTGTTTTTTTGAAACCAATTGTCTTTCAAGTTATGGACTAAAACAGTTATCTTCTTTTCTGTGTCACAGATAAAAGAAAGGCAGAGGTCTGGGATTAGTTTATTTGACCAGTGAATCATTTACATGAACAGTCTGAACTAACTGATCCACTAAAGAGACAGGGAGAGGAAATTTTATAAGTTTGTATTTAATATTCATCTAAGTTCTTTTGGCAGTAAAGCAGACACAATACATTTTGATCTTTTATGCTCAATGGAAGAAAAAAATCATACAGGTTTTAAATGACATTGGTTAGGCTTTAATGATGATAGAATATTCATTTAAAGGGAGAAATATATTTTAATTGACCGGCAAAGTCATTTTTTATCATCTTTGATCATCAGTAGTGGGGTCTCTTTATCTTTTGCTCTCTCTCACGCTCCCTGTAGAAGTCTCAGGAGACGCTGGGCATCGTGACTGGCGCTGCCAGTGTGTGTGTGTGAGCAGGGAAATGTGGGTTTTGTCTGAAGTGCAAATAGGTGCCCAAAGGCTCACTTTCTTAAAGACAAATTCACAATCCATTAATGTAAACAAAGAAAGATCAGAGAAAATGTACACAGAGTAAAATAGACAAAAAAGCACAGTATTACTCTTTGAGGTATCTTTTTGGGAACAATGAGTGTTTATTTCATCTATTTCTTGTCTGCGCTATGTAGCCGTGACTAGAGTCCCAGTGCTTCATGCAAAAGAGAATGGATTTTCATTTATAAAATTTTTGTCTTTTTATTTTCTCTCTGTTCCTTAGGACAAAGACTTGGACTGTAAGTTGGATGAGCTAAAACGCACAGGCAGGACGTTATCAGAGCCTCAGGTCTGTGAATGGCTCTGTCAGCTTCTGTTAGGAGTACATTATATACATCAGAGGTGAGCCGAGAACGCCACTCCTCTTTTTGCCTGTGAATAATTCATAACTGACCTATTTTCTATTTTTACATTCAAAATGATTTGTTTTATTCAAGAATTTGCACTTTGCAAGACAAATACTGTATGGCCACAACTGAACAACACATCTCTAAATTCTTAATTCTTGCTGCTTCAGTGTCTATTGATTCTTGTTTATCTTGCGTAAACAGGAGAATACTTCACCGAGATCTAAAGGCCAAAAATATATTTCTAAGGAAGAACATTGTTAAGATAGGTAAGCTTTGCTTTGTGTTTGATGTTCTTGCAACGCTTTTAGATGTGACTTTTAATGACACCAAAACCCCAAACACCTCCCATTTGGTAAAACAGGCCCTCATTTTCTGACAGTTAAGAGACTCATCTACAAAGAAACAGGATCATTACCTAGTAAAAAAAAGTATGCCGGTCAGCTACGGCAGATAGAAAGAAGCTGTTCTTCTCGGAGGCAGCTAAGCAACACTTTTATATTTTCTTGATAGACATCAAAAAATCCAGTCATACATTTTGTCATCACTGCATAAAGCTGTAACGTTTAGCTGATTTTAGTCCAAAATAATAGATTTGTGTGTTGACGGATGAGGTTCTTTCTTACTGCAGACTCACTTGAACGCTAATGTGTGCATTTGTGTTGCTTTACATCAGTTTGCGCTTTAGCCTGCCAAAATAACAGGATTTTCTTCAAACTAATTATCAGGTCTCACTGTAAAAAATTAAATGTTGAGAGAACTCAATATCATGTCAGCATTATGTTTTGCAAGATATTTTCAAGCTCTGGCCAAAGTGCTTATTTTTTTACTGAAAAACACGATGCCTTGAAATTTTGGAGTTCTTTCAGCAAGTGCACAACAACTGTCTTCAGTACTTCAGCCAGCTTGTATTTGTACGTTCACTAAATGTTAAATGTCTCATTTACCGAATCCAATTAATTCACTCTAAAGCAACCACAGATCTCTTTTTCAGCAGATGTTCAGGAAAAAAACAAGGAAGCTTTAATTTGTCTATTACATTTTAAATGACTGCATGGCTCTGGAGGAGATGACATGTTGAAAGGCTTTTTTGTCTCTAAAAAGAGCACATCTTGTCACAACCTAATGATGTTTTATGACATTTCTACACAGGAAGACACACATAGACTCTCAATCCTTACAGTAAAACATAAACCTCAATATAGCTGTATAATCATCAAGCACATCATTAAAGAATAAGATGAATGATGAACATCCACACAACAAATTATGATGGCAAAACAACTACAGAATAAAAGAAAAAGAAAAAAAGCTATAAAAAGTTAAATGGCAGTACAAGTATAATTTATGCTGTAAATCATGCTGATAACTCCTAAAGCTTAAATCTGCAGCTTTGCTAATAATGTTTGTCCAGTTGAATCTCTTTTAAACTCTTTTTGGGGACAGTTTTTGAAGAAATATTTTTGGCCAAACATGTATTTATATGTACTGTAGATTAATTCATAAGTGATTAATATTTCTTACTATTTGTGACTCAAATTAATATTCAAGCAAGAATCTCAATGAGCATGATAAATCAATACAAATAGTTTCAACATACAAAAGCTTATTTTGTGTTTGCTAAATAGAAGAGTAAATATTACTTATTTTGTTACACTATAAAAAAAAATCCCCCTAATTTAATTTAACTTGAGTTAATGATTTTTCAGTTGTTTTGTTTGTTTGTTTTGTTTTGTTTGTTTGTTTTTTGCATACTTGAATCTTGTATAAATGAATGAAGCTGAAATTGGTTAAATGTTTTTGATAATTAAAGTCATGGAAAAACATATGTTGCCATGACTAAATGAGCATATACATATTTTTTTTACAGTTCATTGTGTGCTATTGCTTGGAACCATAGACCGTAAAAAAATATGGACGACTCGACATCATCCGTTTCCGCTTGGCAGATTTGAAGCTTTCAGGCAGCCTTGCACGGCGCGGACATCTTGGGACCGAGTCTGCGCAGTAGCGATTTCGGGACCGGAGTTGCGCAGTAGAGCGCAGGAAGTAGAACAGGAAGTACAGTCGCGATATCAAAAGCCCGCCCACACTCTCGCAGATGCAGAACAATTAATAATGTTGGTGTGAAATAAACAGTTATGGAAATGTAGAAATTAAAGCTAAAGCTCTAATCTGCTCCCAAAAATTCCGAAAAAAGTCGGTTAGTGCCTCAGTGACAACTTCACTCAGAGAAGCCGTCAGTCTCAGCTGTCAATCATGACGTCACACCCCCGTTTTTTATAGCATCAAATAACTAACTCAAAGTAAACTTATTTTTAAAACGAACACCTGAAATGAAATCATCGTGATGATAACTGCCTTTAGTGACATAAACTAACTTTGGGGAAACATTTTTGAAGTGTAATTTAATTATTTAGTTTGCCTCGCGTCCATTAGAAAACACAGAGGGGCGGCTATACTGGGACCGGTCACCGGGGGGCGATCGAGGCGCGAAAGCTTCAGTAAATGAGAGGGAGACTGCAGGCTTGCTTGGAACTAAGCACAAAAGCACAAACTCATCAGCACAGGAGCTATTTTTTTACGTTTTGGTGTTAAGTTTTTACTCTGCAAAGCTCTTTTTTTTAAAGGTGTTTATGCTGATATAACTTTTTAAACCCTCTTTATAGGTGACTTTGGCGTATCCTGTCTACTGATGGGGTCATGTGACCTGGCGACTACCTTCACAGGTACCCCATACTACATGAGCCCTGAAGCCCTCAGCCAAAGAGGATACAACTCCAAATCAGATATCTGGTATGAATAACTAAACCATTAAGCCATTGCATTTTATTCCAACTAAATTTATGCTTCTCATGATATTACAAACCTCTTAATCTTAAAGTTCTCCTATTGTGCTATTTTAAAGGTTTCTAACTTGGTTTTGAAGCTTGTTTAAAGTAGGTTTATATGCATCTAAGTAAAAAATAATTCTCATAATATACTGTACATTGCAGCATCACCTCTTTCTCTCAGGCCCCATCCACACGAAGCCAGAGCTTTCCCAATCCAATCTTTTTTTCCCCCTCGTTTCAAGAAATATCTGCGTACACAAGATCAAGACCGACTCAAAACGATGTAGTATACATGCCAGGCCAGTGTGTGGCGCTGTAATTCTGCAACAGAAATACACTAAAAACGGACGAAGAGTTAGTGGCTAGAAAGGGTACAGCAGTGGTAAGAGGTGAGGCAAAATCTCACCATAAAATAACAATAAATATTTTTGCTACTTAACAGATGTTTTATTAACGTCTACCTACACCTACCCCAACCCTAAATCTACCCTTACAATAATTCAATCTAATAATTAAATGATGCGATATTGATGTGCACATGCCCAGTGCCTGTAGTTGTGTCCCGTTTAGTCTTTCACCATGCCTGACGTAGTGTGATGACATAACCGTTTCACAAAATATACGGATTGGCTGTACACACGAAAACGCAAGAACATCGTTTTCAAATTTATCCACTCTGGGACCCGGATTTAGAAAATATCGGATTCATGCTTCCAAAACGCTGGATCCATCTGGACAAAAGGCTAATATGGTACAAAATGTATACGTATACAGCGAAGCGCTTGTGGACGGGGCCTCAGTGTCTAAAACTGTTTTATCAAGGATCTTTTCTGAGAGCCTACTCTGCTCTGATTGGTCAGATGTCCCACTCTGTTGTGATTGGTCTATGCTTACAGCACATAATGAAATGCCTATTACCATATCGGAATTTCAGTTCAGCCTTCCTCAGCGCTTGCACACACTATGAACTGGAGATGGTGTCAGTTTTACCGTATCAATTCAAGTCACACCTTTGAAGTCTACGACCGAGAAATGTTAAATGGTACAGCCTATGGAGGCTAGTTTTTTTGCCTAGCAACTGTGACAGCTGCCATTGACGAGTGGCAGTAATGTTTGTACTGGACTTTTTGAAAGTTATTTTCAAAACAGGGTTCTCAACTTTAAAAAAAACTGTAAATCTGTTCATAATCTCCAGTATTGTTTGTGCATAGCATATCTTGTCTTTGTTGATTACCTGAGTTTGAATCCAGAGGCCAGCCAGCCACCAAACCCTAGCACAGAATCCAGAGCCCACCGCAGACTGGGAGCTCACACCTGCCGAAATGAATGAGCCAGAGCCTAAAATAAACCACTACAAAACCAGCGAATTCCCGTAGAGCCCTAGCCCCAATGTAAGTCTGACAAGTGGTGTAAGCTGGCCACAACATGTCGCTGTTGGATTACTGGTGGAGTTCAAGGGCATGGAGGGCATCCCACCATCCCACAACTAAGGGTGAGCTGTTACTTACCTCTTCTGGTTATTTTGAGGAATTGGATTTGGACATTCTGCTGAATGATGGTGACTGGAAGACATGAGGCTTCCTCAGAGGCTTCATGAGGCTTCCCATCGACACAGCTGATCCCACCCAGTCTTGCATATCTTTGTTGTTGCTGCTGGTCCTGCCCAGTTTTGATGGTGTGCACACCAAAAGCGATGCTAATATTCACATCACGTAACTCACTCTGGATTACTCGTCGGATTGGTCATTTTTTGCGTCACTTCGTGACACACTGCTGAGCCTGCCCAGCATAAAGCCTGTTTTGTCACACTGTGTTAAGTCCATGTCATCGTCAATGATCCTACCCAGTCTCCCTATCCTGCCTCCACATCCTGATTCAGCTAATCCGTTAGCCCTTCCTCCGATGGTTCCCTTCAACCACTTGATTTCTCTAACACTATTTTGTTGTATGAATAAGCCTCATGTCTTCCAGTCTCCAGCGTCGCCCAGGCAAGTGGATCCCCTGGGTCCGTCTCCAGTTGCTGATCCTGTCACTCCATCTCGGTCCATCGACCTGTTGGCTTCACCTTAGCTGCTCAATCCCTCGGCTCCACCAGATATCAAGTTTCTTCGTCCCTCCAGCTATGCCTTGGTCAGACGTCACCCTGCCTGCACCATAGACTTACAAGCCATCTGCTGCACTCTCTCACTCCACCCCTTTCGGCTCCACTGGATTCTGCCTTCACTCTGGCTCCGTCTTTATCCTCAGTCTCACCAGCTCCACCTCAGGCACTCTGGCTCCAACACAGATGCTCATCACTACAGCTCCGTCTCGGCCTCCGGGACTATCGGTGTCACCTGGTCCCATCTGCTCTCTGTCTATGGGCTCCACTTCCATTGGCTATATTTCCCGTCAGAACCCTCTGGGTTTTGTCAGCAAATTCTCCACCATGGCTCCTCCCTCTGTCGAGTTGAGTTCATCACCATGTGTATTAGGGATGCGCGATATACCGGTACTGGAAAAATACCGGTATATATTTTATTTAAAACGGTACGATATCATGATTTGGCACATTTCGGTATATGCTGCTGTTCCGAAGTTCACCGCTAGATGGCAGCGCGCTACCCAAACTGACCCGAAACAACCGGCAAATGTGACAACAACATAGACGGACAAAATGGATAAAGCAGTTGAATCTCACTCAAGATGCCCAAAACGAATTAATAAAGAGAGGAGTAGAAGTGACATTTGTAATGACTTTGCTTATAAAACTGATGAAGAACCATCAAACCTAGCCAAGAAGCATCTGTTAACTATCCTGACTTTAAGACTTCTGAAGAGATCGACAGGTCAGTGATCATTCAAACCATCTCATTTAGACATTTATTTTCTTTTAACACTGATCAACGCACACACATAGCCTAACATAAGATCGAATATCAAAATCTCCAGCGTTCGTTTCAACCAGTGACATTTAGATCTCATTATATTTGCACGCGTACTATTGCACTATTTATATTCCCGTTAGACACAACCGCCTGTGTTTATGTGAATAACTTACTCACTAAAGATGGACATTTGTACATAACTCTGTGTATTTGACTGTTTAAGGAAACTTAATGTGTAATGTGCGAGCGTGACTAAGTGACAGGCGTGTGTGTGTGTGTGTGTGTGTGTGTGTGTGTGTGTGTGTCGTATGAGCTCATATCTCCTGTAACTGTTATTACGAAATGCTATAAAATCTCTTGCATGTTCAAATGATTTCCGTTCTCCATCCCGAGACGAGCGTGAAATGTTGATTCAGATTATGCAGATTGCTTTAGTGTAGTGCGATGTCTTTTGAAACCAGAAGCAATTTGCTCATTTTGAGAGATTTTTGCTGAAATTATTTCTCACAAGAAAGTTTTCAAATGACTGATTTGATGTGATAAGCTTTGCTGATTAATTTACTAATAAACATTTAAAAACATTTAAAGTGGTAATTTCCCACTTTATAAACTCAAAACTTGCATAATTGAACTCATTCGCGTGCAATATACCCGCGCTAATATCAGACCTTGTGGTATCGATTTAATATCGGTACTTCGGTATTAGATTGTGGTACCGTACCGAATCCAAAATTGTGGTATCGAGCCATCCCTAATGTGTATTTAAGTTCCTTATTTCCTTTTATTAATTATCCGGTATTATTTGTGCATAGCTTCTTCATCATCATTAGACTTAAAGGGTTACTTCAGCGATTAGCATATGGCTTTGTATCAGTAGAAACCCTGGAGTATATTCAAATAAATGTGCTTTCCCCCCTCATATCCCCCTGAGACAAGAGATTTATGCATTTTATTTCTGGAAAAATTCCTCCTATGATGCAAATTGACGATATTTGCATCATAGGAGGAATGTTTGGCCAAAGGCTAAAGACTACAGCCAGCAGAGGGAGCCATTTCCGCATGTTTTGAACCCGTGCATGGGGGATGGAGATCACACTCAGAGCTCAGCACGCAGCTACAGGCACTCATTTAAACGGAGCTATGGTGAGCAATGTAAGTCTTTTAACTTCTCAAATTAAATTCTATGAAAGTTAAGCTTGCAAAGGCATGAACTGAAACGCGCCAGACTGAACTCCCGTTGTGAATGTATGCCGCGAGTGTAGTCGCGATTACCTCAGCTCTCATCACGAGAGCTCATCATCTCATTTATCTGACTCCTGCAGTTAGTGCTCAGTGCTGTGATACTCGCGCGGTGACTCGCTCATTATATTGAACAGACACGTTCAGTTTTTAATTGTAGTGTCTTCTCCAACTCAGTCACAGTAATCAAGTTGGTGGCTTTGGGAGTGGCCTCACAGGGCAGCGAAGCATTCTGGGAATTGTAGTCTTTCATCCCCATGAGACAAAAACACATTTTCTGTCTTTTCTCAGTCTAGAAGGCACCAAATTCAAAAAATAATTTCACATTTCTACTACATTGATGACCCAGTTTAAATACAGATTCATCTTCTCAGTGCTGAAGTACCCCTTTAATGTGTCACAGAGGCAGCCTCTGAATTGGGATGCAGCTCATAATGCCATTTTTCACGCACCTTGATTTTTGAAACCCTACAGACCTTCTACATTCACAAATAGCTATATTACACTCTAAATGAATGGTAATATCTGAAAACATTAAGGATTATGCTTGAAATGATTCTTGTTGACAAAATGTGTGGACAAAAATAGTAACTACATAATCCTCATAGTTCCTTGTTATTTATTTATGACCAAAATTTTTATTTAAAACGTGGAAATAGTGATTATTAATGTGCATCCAAACATTTGACTTGCAAAGTTATTCCCTTTCTAAGTCAAAACTCATAATCTTTCAAGACAATTCATCATATTATGCAAAATGGCAATTAATGAGGTATTATGCTTGATTGCTGTCAAATTGCGAATTCTGGCAATCCATGAAAGCTCATCAAGTAATAAAACAATTATAATTTTGTCATCTTAACTTTAAAAATGTACAGAAAATTGCAATCGGGCATAGTCAAATATGCTGCCGAAAAATAGCAAGCATAATTAACATGAATTGTGATATCCCTGGTTACCTATTGAGCTTTACCAATCTGCATCTGAGCTGTGTTTTCATGTATGTGCGTTAGGGATGGAATAACAATGCATGGCATGAGATATTTCTGAAGGCACCAAGCTGAGGATCTCCCTCAAGATCCTTGCTAGAAAACTCTGTCCTCTCCTCTCCTACCCTCCACTTACGCTACATGGGGAAATGAGATCCACTTGGGAAATAGTGAGATAACAGCATATTAGTAAAGTAGAAAAACTTTTGGGGCATGGGGTGTTTGTGTGTGTGTGGAGGGGGTTGATCAAAAAACAATAAGATAGAATAAAGGAGAGAGAGAAGACAATCTCATTTGCCAAACAGCTTCAGGCAATAGCTGATAATTTAAGGGCCATGCATTTTCTCACACAAGCACCTCGATGTGTATGTGCCACTGAGAGCCGAGGGTCTCTGTTCAGACTCGCAAAGCAGCCGTTTGGGAAATGGACTCTTCACTCTGTGCTCTCGAGTCTGCAAGAACAAGCACAAGACACACTGGAGGAAGAGGGTCACTGTGCTGCTTAATAGAGATAAACAAGAGAATGAGCTAAAATAGAGATGTCCTTACACATTATTTTTATTTCTCTCTATTTGTTTGTGTCTATTCAACTAGGGCAAGACACAACGTTTTTACTATAATGATAATTGCAAATTGTACCAGAGTTCATGTGTGATTTATGTGCAGTTCTCACCTATGCAAACTAGCTTGAAAAAAAAAGCACTTTCACTCTAACCAAGTGAACCAAACAATTATTTAAAAAATTTATCTGCTCTTCACCAAAAGCGTGCATAATGTATATGGTAAGTTTCTTCAAGCGTTTTGGAGACGTTGCCCCATTTCTTTTCTGTTTCTTTATGTAAACTCAGATGGTCTTGATGATGGGAGATCTCTGTGTGGATCATACCAGCTGTTGTCAGACTCCTTGTGCATACAAAAATTACTGGATTACAATTAATGCACAAGTAATGTTTGGAAATAAAATCTGATATTTCCTACTGACAACACAAAAGATAAAACTAGTTAAAAAACATTTTTTGCGTGTGTGAAAATACTAAAAATTTTAAGCCCTACAGTATGTGCCGATTAGGCATAACATTATGAGCACTGACAGGTGAATTGAATAACACTGATTATTTCTTCATCACGGCACCTGTCCACTGAATGCACCATCCGTTGGCACGTTAGCATCCAAACTTGACTATGGAGCAATGGAAAAAGGTGACCTGTTCTGATGAATCACATTTTCTTTTACTTCACATGGCTGGTTATATGTGCATCGCTTACATGGGGAACACATGGCACCAGGATGCACTATGGGAAAAAGGCAAGCCGGTGTAGGCAGTGTGATGCTTTGGGCAATGTTCTGCTGGGAAACCTTGGGTCCTGCCATTACTTTGTTACGTACTAACTAACTAAGCATTGTTGCAGACCATGTACACTCTTTCATGGAAACAGTATTCCCTGGTCTTGGCCTCTTTTAAGCAGGATAGTGCACCCTGCCACAATGCAAAAATGTTTCAGGAACAGTTTGAGTTGCACAACAACAAATCTGAGGTGTTGACTTTGCCTAAATTTGCCTAAAAAATTTTTTTTGCTCTAAATTCCCTAGATCTCATTCTGAAGTCTGATTTACACAAGATCCAATATACAGTATATATATCGTAAAAAATAGACCATAAAAAAATATGGACGACTCAGCATCATCCGTTTCCGCTTGCCATAGTTGAAGCTTTGAGGCGGCCTGCACGGCGCTGACATCTTGGGACAGAGTCTGCGCAGTAGCGATTTCGGGACCCGAGTTGCGCAGTAGAGAGCAGGTAGTAAAGCAGGAAGTGCTGCTGCGCAAAAATCCCGCCCACATTCTCACAGATGCAGAACAATTAATTATGTTGGTGTGAAATAAACAGTTATGGAAATGTAGAAATTAAAGCTAAAGCTCCAATCTGCTCCAAAAAAAATCCCGGAAAAAGTCCTTTAGGGCCTCAGTGACAACTTCACTCAGAGAAGCCGTCAATCTCAGCTGTCAATCATGACGTCACCCCCCCCCACCCCCTTTTTTTATAGCATCAGATAACTAAGTAAAACTAAACTTATTTTAAAAACGAACACTTGAAATGAAATCATCGTGATGATAACTGCCTTCAATGACATAAACTAACTTTGGGGAAAAAATATTTGCAGTGTAATATTATTGTTTAGTTTGCCTCGCGTCCATTAGAAAACACAGAGGGGCGGCTATATATATATATAATCCTTTAGGTGAGTGTTTGTATGTATGTGTATATGTATCTATATATGGATATGGATATACATCACACACACACACACACATACCAATCAAGCATAACATTATTCTTAATTTTTTTTGTGATGGACTGTTCTTATTTATTTGTATTATTCTTTGGGTGCAGGTCTTTAGGCTGTATCCTCCATGAGATGTGCTGTTTACAGCATGCATTTGAGGGACAGAACTTCTTGGCTGTGGTGCTGAAGATTGTGGAGGGACCTACTCCATCCCTGCCAGAAACATACTCACGGCAGCTCAACTCCCTAATGCAAAGGTACCAGAAACAGATGCTGCCCTGCTCCAGGCACGAATTGGGCCCCATATCATCCCACACCGCCATGCTATATCTGTCAGTCTGCCCATCGTGGATGAGTAGTTAGACACAAATCAATGGCTTGTTTGATTCAGCTTTTTTTCAAAGCAGATTATGCAAAATCCAAGCAGGTTTAGAAACATTCGACTAGAACTATCAGCATTTCATGAGGTCTTAAACATAATTCTCTCTCTCTCTCTCTCTCTCTCTCTCTCTCTCTCTCTCTCTCTCTCTCTCTCTCTCTCTCTCTCTCTCTCTCTCTCTCTCTCTCTCTCTCTCTCTCTCTCTCTCTCTCTCTTTCTCTCTCTCTCTCTCTCTCTCTCTCTCTCTCTCTCTGTCTCTCTGTCTCTCTGTCTCTGTCTCTGTCTCTGTCTCTGTCTCTGTTTCAGTATGTTAGAAAAGGATTCTTCACGCAGGATCTCGGCAGCAGATGCTCTAAGGAGCAGGTTCATTGAGGAGAGCTTTCAGGTGAGGAGATGCCGTTGATCAGATCAGCCAGACAGCAGGGCATTCGACCAGCTGTTCAGAGTATCTGTTTCAAAGGTTAATGGGAAGGGCCAGAATGCACTAGGAAGAATTTGATTGCTTGCCAAGCTCAATAGGTTTCTAAAAGTCTGTTATGCATACTCATCACATCATCGATTCACCATCACATTTGACTCACCCTGTGCGTAACCTTTTCAAAATGTACTGTTAAAATGTCAGTGATTGACATTGTTGCCGTTTGGTGATTTTATCGACTGTGGCTTGTCATAGTTTGCCTTGTTCCCCGGCATATATGAATTTTTATGCATCTTTCAGGCTAATCAGTCTGTACATTTATAAAAGCTTAGAACAGTTCTACAAAAGTTTCCTTAGCCCTATTTGGACAGGACTAGGTTTCTCTGAGAAGCTGAGATAAGGGTCCACATTTATTTTTCTTCTTTATTTTATACATTTTTTAAATTTGATTTATTTATAATTAGAAGAACTTCATTTTATTCTTTTTGGCCCAAGGCCTTCAGGCCAGTTGGCAGATCTGTCACTTTCGGGGCAATGTTGCGTAATCATTCAAATTTTAATATTCATTAATCTTGTACATTAGTTTATTTTATGCTTTCAAACTTATAATGTATAATGTTATCTAGCTGGCTAACTTAAGTTGATTAAGTTGAATTTGCGATATTTAATTGATAACCATGAAAACATTAGAATGTGTTGAAAAATATATGCCAATCAAGCATATGTAAAAGTGTTTACTAATTTATAGTTGCGTTATAGCTGCATAATTTACAGTTTGTTGCATATGTATAGTTTTTAGAAATGTATATGTAATATTTCTAACAGTTATTAAAAATTCTTTTTATGATAGTGCCAGTGAAAATGTTGGCAGGGCATGTAAAATTCTGAACTATTGGGCCGACTAAGCAAACATCCTTGTAATGTACATTGGTTTTAGCTTACTCTTTCCCAAATACAGTAGGAATGTGATTTATTATATACTTTTTTTCAGGGCTTCTCCTCGTTTTTTTTTACCTTTGTCAATTGCCAAAACTAAAGCTAAACTTCTTGTTGCGCTGCCTGGTGCAACTTCATCATGGATCTGGGCCTTTTTCCAACTTTCTGTGTAAAATAACAGTTGGTGGTTAAAGCACTGCTGGCATCCCATCCAATGTAAAAACATAATGAAATAAGGCGAGTCAGATCACAGACCGCTCAAAACAGCTGCATGAGGTATGATCCTTAATTAATTATTCCTCTAATTATATACATAATACATAATTATATCTTGTACAGCATATATGTTTTGTTGGATGTAAGCATCCAGATCACAAGACCTTCCGTAACGCCCACATTCAAATGATGTCCTCTGTTAATAACTGCAACACAAACATCATATAGAAAGTCTAATGGCTGCTTTTTATTTTATTTAAAGGGGTGATGAATTAAGGAATTAACTTTTCCTTAAGCTTTTGATATATAAAAGGTCATGGTAATATAAGAATATCCTCTATGTTTCAGAGCTGAAAACTTGCTTGTTAGTCAAAAAAAAACTTTTATAGACACCAGCTTCAGCAAACGGTCCTGTGCTTCATACTGACGTCAATGCGCGACGAAACACCGCCTATACAGAACGTGTAATTATTAGCCCCACCCACCGACTCATGGAGGGCTCGTGCTAGCTGGTCAACAACAATAAACATGCAGAGGAAGATTAAGATATTGCGCTATTCCTGGTTTTGGATGAACACAGTCGCTGCATAAGCTTCCTTCGGATCCTAATATTAGGAATGAGTGGTTGAACTTTATTTTTAATGAAGTTCACTTCCAGCTCACGTGGGGAAGACATGTTCACTTCAGTTCACTGCGGAATCGTTTGTAAACAAATCTCCAGTCGATGCTGGATTTGGATCCGACAGGAATGGTGCAACACACTTATGTGAGTAAAACGTGTTTTTATATGTAATAGTAATGCATTGTTATAGATCGTTTTGCTTATGTGTACGTGTAACAGAACATACCTTTAGTACGCTGGACTCAGACACGTATGGGTCATCGCTCGCAAAGCCCGGCAGGCCGGTGAATCTCATTATATTCCGTTCATGTTCTGCTATTCTCTCTCAGTCTCTCTCGAGTTGACATCTGAAGGGTGGCGCGCGCGCTGAACGTGTATGTGTGTGCGCGCGGTTTGCGCTTATATTGTCCGATCTTGCAGGCTATGTGTAATATAAAAATAATAGTCCAATCAGTCGCGGGTCGTTGAGAAATAAAACATTGTATTTGTTTGATAAAGATGTTTACGAGACCTGTGGTCAAGAGAATCATTCTGGCTTAAGCTCATTAAATATGCAAATCTTATCCAATCCTAGCCGTGGATGTTTACTTCCAAGTCTTCAGTGCGGCACGTGCCGCCCGTCAAAATGCAGCGTTTTGGAGAGAGCCTCAAAACCAGTGTAAAAAATAGCCTATTACTTATTAGCTATGATGTTTTTGAATGTAAAAGCCCAGCAATCATCATTAGTTGACCTCAGACAACAGTATAAAAAAAATTAAAAAGCCAGTTCATGACAGCTTTAATTTTTTATTTCGAACAACAACCAATAAAAATTTAAAATAAAGTAAAATATGAACATACAATAATTGTGTTACCACATAAACACAAAAATACCATCAATAAAATCACGTGTCCGAAAAGGGAGCGGGATGAAGCAAAATGCTTGTTATTTTTTCCACCCCTTATATAACCATACAAAATTCCATCATATACTAAATACCCAACAACATACACCTTATCTTCATTGCACAACAACAAATAAACAAATAAATTAAATAATAATAATAAAAAAAGCCTTTTAACCCACCCTCACATTCACACTTGTTCAACCTCATATCCTTTTAGTAACTCAATGTTATTTTTATATTTATAACTTTTTAAACTGTTTAAAATGTGTACAATATTTAAACACCTGCTCCAGCTTATTCCACAACCTCACCCCATAGTGTGATGCACATACTTTTTAAAATAGTTCTTATGTTGAGCTTTTTAAAGTTTAATTCATCTCTCAAATTATACCCACCCTGCCTCTCCATAAAAAAAATTTGTAAGTAAAGTAAATTATTTCTTATTTTAAGCTTGACTTGTACCGTCTTAAATTTAACCAAATCAATAAACTTTAGTATATCTGATTTCAAGAATAGTGAATTTGTGTATTCAAGATATCCTACATTTTCCCAGATTTCCACACAATAACTTAAGTGTGGCACTATGAGTGTATTATACATAATATACAATGATTTATTATTCAAAATATCTTGCTTTATTTAATATCGCTATAGTCTTTACCAGTTTTGCTTCAATGTTTTTTATATGTGATTTCCAGCTAATTTTGTGGTCTAAAATAACACCAAGAAATGTATTTTCAGAGACTCTTTCTAATATTATCAATTTTCAATTCTATTTCAGGCTTAGTATACAGGGAGTGCAGAATTATTAGGCAAATGAGTATTTTGACCACATCATCCTCGTTATGCATGTTGTCTTACTCCAAGCTGTATAGGCTGGAAAGCCTACTACCAATTAAGCATATTAGGTGATGTGCATCTCTGTAATGAGAAGGGGTGTGGTCTAATGACATCAACACCCTATATCAGGTGTGCATAATTATTAGGCAACTTCCTTTCCTTTGGCAAAATGGGTCAAAAGAAGGACTTGACAGGCTCAGAAAAGTCAAAAATAGTGAGATATGTTGCAGAGGGATGCAGCAGTCTTAAAATAGCCAAGCTTCTGAAGCGTGATCATCGAACAATCAAGCGTTTCATTCAAAATAGTCAACAGGGTCGCAAGAAGCGTGTGGAAAAACCAAGGCACAAAATAACTGCCCGTGAACTGAGAAAAGTCAAGCGTGCAGCTGCCAAGATGCCACTTGCCACCAGTTTGGCCATATTTCAGAGCTGCAACATCACTGGAGTGCCCAAAAGCACAAGGTGTGCAATACTCAGAGACATGGCCAAGGTAAGAAAGGCAGAAAGTCGACCACCACTGAACAAGACACACAAGCTGAAATGTCAAGACTGGGCCAAGAAATATCTCAAGACTGATTTTTCTAAGGTTTTATGGACTGATGAAATGAGAGTGAGTCTTGATGGGCCAGATGGATGGGCCCGTGGCTGGATTGGTAAAGGGCAGAGAGCTCCAGTCCGACTCAGATGCCAGCAAGGTGGAGGTGGAGTACTGGTTTGGGCTGGTATCATCAAAGATGAGCTTGTGGGGCCTTTTCGGGTTGAGGATGGAGTCAAGCTCAACTCCCAGTCCTACTGCCAGTTTCTGGAAGACACCTTCTTCAAGCAGTGGTACAGGAAGAAGTCCGCATCCTTCAAGAAAAACATGATTTTCATGCAGGACAATGCTCCATCACACGCGTCCAAGTACTCCACAGCGTGGCTGGCCTCCTTGTTCACCTGATCTGAACCCCATTGAGAACCTGTGGTCCATCATCAAATGTGCGATTTACAAGGAGGGAAAACAGTACACCTCTCTGAACAGTGTCTGGGAGGCTGTGGTTGCTGCTGCACGCAATGTTGATGGTGAACAGATCAAAACACTGACAGAATCCATGGATGGCAGGCTTTTGAGTGTCCTTGCAAAGAAAGGTGGCTATTTTGGTCACTGATTTGTTTTTGTTTGGTTTTTGAATGTCAGAAATGTATATTTGTGAATGTTGAGATGTTATATTGGTTTCACTGGTAAAAATAAATCATTGAAATGGGTATAAATTTGTTTTTTGTTAAGTTGCCTAATAATTATGCACAGTAATAGTCACTTGCACACACAGATATCCCCCTAAAATAGCTAAAACTAAAAACTAAAACTTCCAAAAATATTCAGCTTTGATATTAATTCGTTTTTTGTGTTCATTGAGAACATGGTTGTTGTTCAATAATAAAATTAATCCTCAAAAATACAACTTGCCTAATAATTCTGCACTCCCTGTAATTTCCAAATAACATAATATTTGTTTTAGCTATATGTAGTGATAATTTAATTACATCATCTTTTAATTGAATCATTTATTTTGCTATTGCCTCCAAAAGCTGCTGTTAATTATCCCCTGAACAAAAAATATTTGTATCATCAGCAAACTTAAAGTAAATGTAAATATATTTGATAATCTACAAATATCAAAGTCTTGGGCCAAAAACCAATCCCTGTGGTACTCCACAAGTTATGTCCATATAGATTTTTGATCACCGATTTCCACAAATTGTTTGCTGCTTCTCAAATAGCTACTTACCCAGTTCAATCCAACTTCTCTGATTCCATACCTCTCCATTTTATGTATTAAAATATCATGATTTATGGTATCAAAATCTTTCTTTAAATCTATAAATATTCCTAACACATATGTTTTAGTATCTATACAATTTGTAATTTCCTCAATTAATTCCATTAGAACTAAAGATGTTGATCTGTTTGTCCTGAATCCGTGTTGACTCTCTGTTTCAATAAAATCATCCAATCTTTCTGTAAACAGTTTTTCTGGGATTTTGGAGAACTGTGGCAGTATAGAAACAGGCCTGTAATTTGTGAAAAGGTGTTTATCCCCTGTTTTATATACTGGTATTACTTTTGCTACTTTCAGTTTTTCAGGAAATGAGTTGAAAAGACAAGTTAGCGATATGGGTTAATGGTTCTGAAATTTCTGAAATTTCTTCAATCACTTTTTTATTTTTATAAACTCATATCTATCCCAAAGATCCACAACCACCCCTTCTGTAGTTTTTGAATCATTTATTATTTTAGCTAGATTTGGTCCCACATTTACAAAAAAATTTTTTTTTATTGAAACCATTAACCACTTCTTTGTTTTTTATTATCATATCTTTATCAATAAAATATTCTGCATAACGTATATTATACCATTTAGAATGTTACAAAAAACGTTCATATTATTTTTATTAATCTTTAATATTTTATTATAATATTTTATACTTTTATACATGATACTAACTAATTTATTCTTATACTTTTTGTATTTATTTTCTGCTTCCTGGGTATGATATTTAATCAAATGTCTTTAAAGGCATAAAATGCTTAACTTCCAAGAGCTACTGTACGTCATTAGTATTTTTCAGCACAGAGATTACACTTCAAAACGACAAAAAATAACTGCTCTCTACGCTCTCTATTATAGCCCTTGTTTAATGCGTCTTGGTTACAGTATTTGCAGTTATAGCACCCTTTCATCACTTGCATTGACCTGTTTCCGTCAGGGTGCTTCGTAATTCGTTTTTGCCTTGGGAAGCTAGTGATTCCCTAACCCCCATCTGAAAGCTCCTGGTAGGATGTGTCTTCCACCAGCTATTACACCATCACCATCTCAGAAACATGTAATCAGAGAAGGAGAGGGCATCTAAACGACAACTCTGAACACAATACTCTCTGATGGCTTTTCCCTTCTCTGTTGTTGTGTACAGTTTCCAAGACTTTCTTCTGTCTGGGTGATTTGCACCTTACAAATGTCTCGTATTTTTCTTCAAATGTGCTCATGGCAGATTCCTCCCTGAGGATGATTATATCAGTCTTTCTCTTCCTTTCCTGTTTCCTCTGATTCAAGAGTTCTGAGAAACTCAAGAGTAAAGCACAGGCTCTGCAATGGCTTATACTGATTGAACACTAGCTTTGCTGCTGCTGTTTTGTTTTTGTTTTTATATCTCCTCAGGAAATAGTAACTTTTACAAGCCTCAGAGAGCAGCATTAACAGATATTTCACCTCTTTTGTTATTTTTCTCACCACAGAGCATGAAACACAAGTTCTTTAGCCTGACACTGCGAGACAAGTCGATGGGGGGAGAGAGAGATGCATCGCAGATCCTGAGAGCCCTGTAAGTGAATCCACAGTCACGAGTCCCAGAGAGAAAGAGACATTTACAGGCAGTCTCACTTCTCTGTTCCTGCAAAGATGCTGTCAGCTGTGAATTGCATGACTGTACACCAGGGATTTCTGGGAGCAGGACTGTTTTTTGCAGGGGGGTTTGTTGCAATTTTTACACAAGCTTGTTGGCAGAACCTAAAAATATGTAGCTATGTTTCTGCATACCCAGTGTTTGGAAAATGTTAATCAGTTGACAGTCAATGAGCTTTCATTAATTCAATCATCGCTTTCCACACTAATTAAAAATGTTGTCACCATAGTATGTGCCAATCATATTTAGCTATGACCTAGTGAAAATCTATGCAATGTTAAAGCCAACAGTGCATAGCAAAAATCTAACAAGGGCAGTTCATTGATTTTTTTTTTCCAAATTGAAAATAAATAAATAATAATAATTTTACACTGACGTTTAAAAGTTTGGGGTCGGAAAGTTTTCAACATTGATTATAAAAAAAAAATATTGGGTACCAAATCAACATATTAGAATGATATGTAGCAATTAAAGAAAAAACACTTGGGCAAAACATGGTCAGAAAGTGTCTGAAATTTGATCCCAATTTTATCATTTTTACTGGTCCCCAATGTTTGAAGACTTTTTGAGTATACTTTGTCACAGATTACTTTATTTTGCTATCCTCACTATATGATCTATAGTGTCTTGCACCCACTAAAATTATATCTGGTGTCTGAATAAAAATTGGTTTGACTATACACGGTAAAAACTGCCAACTCCAAATATTTATCATGGATTTATTCAGGATTAGTCAGTACAGCATGTTCAGAGTTATGTTTCAAGACACTATTAATTTTACTAGCTTAAAACAAATTGTAGGTAAAGATGTGGGACATATTTTGAAAAAAATAAATAAAAAAATCAGTGAGTTTTTTTTTACCTTTTTATTTTCCTTTTTGTTTGTCTTCACTAAGAGGCACAGAGCTAAGCTCTATCTCACAGAGCTAAGAGTCTATATGCGACCTTGAATTGAACTGAGAATCTGACTGAACCTTTTGCTCATTAGCTTTTTCAAACGCCTTTCTAGTATGCCTGGTGTCCAAAGACTGCACAAAAACCATCTGAAGCTGTCTAACACAACTTATGACTTAACTCATGAATAACCTAATGATATACTTTTCCTTGTTTGAATTCTACTCTCTTTTTTGTTGAATTAAATCCTAACTTCAAATGAAATCCCCCATTTATTTTGAAAATGTAATGAATTTTAAATGCTCTACCAGTCAATAATACAGTATTGTGTGTGTGTGTGTGTGTGTGTGTGTGTGTGTGTGTGTGTGTGTGCGTGCGTGCGTGCGTGCGTGCGTGCGTGTGCGTGTGCGTGTGTATACAGTGGGTACGGAAAGTATTCAGACCCCCTTCAATTTTTCACTTTTTGTTATATTGCAGTCATTGACTAAAATCAAAGTTTTTTTTCTCATTAATGTACACATAGCACCCCATATTGACAGAAAAACACAGAATTGTTGACTTTTTTACCGATTTATTAAAAAAAGAAAAACTGAAATATCACATGGTCCTAAGTATTCAGACCCTTTGCTCAGTATTTAGTAGAAGCACCCTTTTGATATAATACAGCCATTAGTCTTTTTGGGAAAGATGCAACACGTTTTTCACATCTGGATTTGGGGATCCTCTGCCATTCCTCCTTGCAGATCATCTCCAGTTCTGTCAGGTTGGATGGTAAACGTTGGTGGACAGCCATTTTCAGGTCTCTCCAGAGATGCTCAATTTGGTTAAGTCAGGGCTCTGGCTGGGCCATTCAAGAACAATCACAGAGTTGTTGTGAAGCCCCTCCTTCATTATTTTAGCTGTGTGCTTAGGGTCATTGTTTTGTTGGAAGGTGAACCTTTGGCCCAGTCTGAGGTCTTGAGCACTCTGGGTGTTTTCGTCCAGGATATCCCTGTACTTGGCCGCATTCATCTTTCCCTCGATTGCAACCAGTTGTCCTGTCCTTGCAGGTGAAAAACACCCCCACAGCATGATGCTGCCACCACCATGCTTCACTGTTGGGATTGTATTGGACAGGTGATATTTCCACACATACCACTTAGAATTAAGGCCAAAAAGTTCTATCTTGGTCTCATCAGACCAGAGAATCTTATTTTTTACCATCTTGGAGTCCTTCAGGTGTTTTTTTAGCAAACTTTCATCTGTCTTGCACTGAGGAGAGGATTTTGTCGGGCAACTCTGCCATAAAGCCCCGGCTGGTGGAGGGCTCCAGTGATAGTTGACTTTCTACAACTTTCTCCCATCTCCCGACTGCATGTCTGGAGCTCAGCTTTACCTCTCACCAAGGCTCTTCTTCCCCGACAGCTCAGTTTGCCCAGACGGCCAGCTCTAGGAAGGGTTGTGGTCGTCCCAAATGTCTTCCATTTAAGGATTATGGAGGCCACTGTGCTCTTAGGAAAATTAAGCGCAGCAGAAATGTTTTCGTATTCTTTGCCAGATCTGTGCCTTGCCACAATTCTGTCTCAGAGCTCTTCAGGCAGTTCTCTTGACCTCATGATTCTCATTTGCTCTGACATGCACTGTGAGCTGTAGGGTCTTATATAGACAGGTGTGTGGCTTTCCTTATGTCCAGTCAGTATAATCAAACACAGCTGGACTCAAATGAAGGTGGAGAACCATCTCAAGGATGATCAGAAGAAATGGACAGTTAAATATATGAGTGTCACAGCAAAGGGTGTGATACTTAGGACCATGTGATATTTCAGTTTTTCTTTTTTAATAAATCTGCAAAAATGTCAACAATTCTGTTTTTTCTGTCAATATGGGGAGTGGTGTGTACATTAATGAGAAAAAAAATAACTTAAATGATTTTAGCAAATGGCTGCAATATAACAGCGTATAAGGTGTGTGTGTGTGTGTGTGTGTGTGTGTGTGTGTGTGTGTGTGTGTGTGTGTGTGTGTGTGTGTGTGTGTGTGTGTGTGTGTGTGTGTGTGTGTGTGTGTGTGTACTGTATATATATGTAGCAAGTGAACATTTTAGAAGCAGGAAAAATGGGGCAATCAAACAGTCGAGCTACTGTAGCTCAAATTGCTCAAGAAGTTAATGCTGGTTCTGATTGAAAGGTGTCAGAATTTACAGTGCATTGCAGTTGGTTTGCGTATGGGGCTGCATAGCCATAGACCCGTCAGGGTGCCCATGCTGACCCCTGTCCACCTGAACTGAACTGGACTATGGTGGAATGGAAGAGAGTGCCTGGTCTGATGAATCACATTTTCTTTTACATCACGTAAATGGCCAGGTGCGTGTTTGTTGCTTACTTGGAGAACAGATGGTACCAGGATGCACTATGGGTTGAAGGCAAGCAGGTGGAGGCAGTGTGATGCTTTGGGAAATGGTCTGCTGGGAAAACTTGGGTCCTGCCATCCATGTGAATGTTACTTTGACATGTACCACCTACCTAAGCATTGTTGCAGAACATGTACACCTTTTCAGGGAAACCGTATTCCCTACTGGCTGTGGCCTCTTTCAGCAGGATAATGCCACAAAGCAAAACTGGTTCAGGAATGGTTTGAGGAGCACAGCAATGAGTTTGAGGTGTTGACTTGGCCACTAAATTACTCAGATCCCCATCCAATCAAACATCTGTAGGATGTACTGAACAAATAAGTCCGATCCATGGAGGCTCTGCCTTGCAACTTACAGGACATAAAGGATCTGCTGCTAACATCTTGGTGCCAGATACCACAGCACACTTTCAGGAGTCTATAGGAATCCATGCCTTGACAAGCCAGGGTTTTTTTGGCAGCAAAAGGGGGACAAACACAATATTAGGAAGGTGGTCATTATGTTATGCCTGATCTGTGTGTGTGTGTGTGTGTGTGTGTGTGTGTGTGTGTGTGTGTGTGTGTGTGTGTGTGTGTGTGTGTGTGTGTGTGTGTGTGTGTGTGTGTGTGTGCGCCTATGTGTATTACGGGGACATTTCACCTGAATACACGCCACATTATGAGGACATTTTGAATTATGAGGACAGGGCCGATGTCCTCATAATTCTAACAGTGTAGAAGTGTTTCTATACATAGGGGGAGCTAAAATCCAGAATTTTAGCTAAAGTCCTTATAATTCACATAGACCTGATTTTGTGTATCAGCTGTGTATCGAGACAGCGCCCCTGGACGTGGGTCTGCGGTACTGCACCCCTCATAAATATTCACTCTCGTGTAAGGAATCGGAGCTTCTGATTGGCTGACCGCCTGAAGTCCTCATAATGTCGGAATTTCTCAGACCCAGTGTGTACATCTAATTTCCTTATACAAGTGGATTTATGTAATTTACTCATTATTTAAGCATTATTGTCTACAATTGATGAACTGTCAAATATATTTTTTAACGTAGAGTGATCCCTCGATGAAATGTAATCCTTAAATGTATTATAATATCATATAATCGGTTAATTTCCTGTTTGGACTGGATTGAAACCACCTGAGAAAACTTCTGTGATTTGGACCTGTTTGAAGCAACTATTAAAAGAAAGGTAAGTTAATCTGCTGTTCAATCGCTTGTGGCTCATTTTGGCTTGTTTGTGTGTGTTTTATAAGCTATTTTCTGCTCGTTTTACAGTCAGAAAGCACCTAGCACCTGATGCTAACGGGGCTAGCTTAGAGTCATTCTGATCCCAGACTGTAAGGAGAGAATCAGAGATGCTTGTCATATTTAACTTGTTTTAGATTCCAATATAATTGTAAATAACTTATTTTGAGCACATACATCAGTCTAGCCATCGTAACAATGCGTTGTCATGACTACAATCTGTGAAGGGGATAGAGTATCCTGACATGCTACTGTAAATAGTACTGTAGTTTAATGTTAGCTTGGTTTAAAGTTACTATTATTATCATTTTTAAGAAACTAGGAAATCAATATATGCTTTTATTCCTCCTGAATGTAATAAAATATACTCTGTACCAATAGAACTGTAAGTATTAATGTTTATAATGAAAACAATCTTGCTGAATAATGTTAAATTAAATGCAATGGTCATACTTATAGATGTTTTTCTTTATGACAGCAGACACATCAGATAATGCGCTGGAAGAGGCTGTACAGTTTTCCCTTCAGAAGAGAGAATGGTCTGATAGAGCTAAGTTTAAGTGCAAATATTTTGTTTAATGAAGCTGTGCCAGATACATATGTTGTTTACAGTGATGTTTTTCTTCTGTTGTTCAGTTGTACTGAGTTTGAGAAGGCAGATTTCCTGCTGGAATACAGACGAGACTCATAAGCAAAGAAGAATGAGAGCGGAGGCAAAGAACATATCTTTATGACGCTCTGAAAGTGTTCATCTTTGAGCTTCATTATGATGGAAAACTCCTCTGGTAAGTGTTTGATGTGTATGTAAGTTTGTAATTATGGCCCTGTTAACAATAGGGATGCACCGATATGAACATTTTGCCCGATAATGATAATCATTTATATCAGAAAGCCGATAACCAATATATTGACCTATACCTAAATACAAATTTTTATATACTTTGAGCACCTGATTACAAAAACTAAAGGCTCACCATTAAAAAAAAGCCATATCCCAAATACTTTAACATAAATCAAACATATGGAGTACAGTTTGTACTAGTGTAAGATTCCTTAACTTTTATTGTACCACTTTACAATAAGGTTTGATTTTATTATCATCAGTTAACATGATCCACCAATGAATGAATAATGCTTCTACAGGATTTATGAACCTTAGTTCATGTTAATCTCAACATTTTCATTCAACATAAACCATTAACAAAGGTTATTGCTTTATATTAGTTCATGTTAGTTAATGCATTAACAAATGAGACCTCATTGTAAAGTGTTACCAAAAACACCCACTGCCTAACAAAAAAAAAAAAAAACTAAATAATGCAAACAAGTCATTGGCCAGCATGACTTAGGCTATAAAGGATAAGTCTCCACGTCGCTACCAGGTTATTTACTCAACAGAACACATCCTGTATACGATAATGCAGATATTTGAACAAAATCAACATGGTATTGCATCTTATATTTGCACAAAATCACACACAGATGATCTAAGTTATGTAGTCAGAATAGTGCTCTTCCTATGAAACACAACAACTAAACCCGAAGACTTTACAACTTATTACATTAGTGTATACTACTATAATGTAATATGACAACCCCAATCATATGTTATTAATGTTGTGCATTGCTACAGAGCGTGCGCTAAAGATTAAGATGATCACTCGTACAATGATGTGCTGCGGGTTATTAACTCAATGAAACACGCTATATTGCTTATATCTGCAAAAAATTACGCAAATGCTCAAGTGAAGCTTTGACTAAGTTACATGCTAATCTGTGTAACTCCTGTTGTAGAATTGCCCTTCTGCAACAACGCACTGAAACACAACAGCTAATCCCAAAGAATTAACAGCATTTTATTACAAGAGTGTTCTCAGTGTAATGTTATGTATAGGACAGTCCCAGTAGTTATTAATGTTGTGCATCACTGTTTGAGCAGTACGTGCTGAAGCTAAAGATGATCAACGGTACTATAAAGCGCTTTACTCCAACGTTAATTAACTCAACCAAACGCATCCTATAGATCTCTGGAGGTCACGTGGCCCATTCTGTTTTTTGGCAGGGAAGAACAGCCGGCGCCAGCTCGAGTTTCAAGGCAGTTCACTGCGCACTTTAATTCCAAAAGACATACGCTGCGTCCTAATTCGCCCACTTATACTACGTCCTAAAAGTATACTCTTTTTGTGAACAAAAGTATATACTTTTGAGTGTGTAGCAGAAGAGTATGCAAGTTTTGGGACATACTACTTTATTATCTTTAACGGACTCTGTTGCTTAGTTATGTGCATCATATCACAGTTTAAACTGCCGTCAATCATCTTCACAGTTCAAATCCTCCACATTAATTTCCTGCCATATCGGAGAGAAATGTAAATACTGATAATTGATCACTCAAACCCCTTTATATAAACCTCTCTACTAGGGATGCTCATTTCGGTTAATTTTCCCGACCGACAAGCGATGCTTATTAATCGATTATTAACAGTTAACTGATACGATTATAATATTGAATTAGCATTACATAAAAATACAACCGACGAGTATCTGTGACCCGTTAAAAATACTTTTTTCACGTTTTTATTTTATTGTGCAAACAGCAGAACATACAGTACAGCTCAACAATAGAACCTAGATTCACACTAGAGCAGAGCCCGACTTTTTTACGCCCCTAGGGCCGGACTTCGGGCTAATTTTCACGTCATACCTAAATGTGGGCCGGGCTTCGGACCTTTTTAGGCTTCTCATTTGTTTTATATTTATTTGATTAATTAAAAGGAACAATGAGATGTGCTGCACTGGTGGAAACATCATGAGACCATGATAGCTTACTCGACTGTCAAGACATTCTCGCTCAGGGTTATAGAGTCCAGCGCCAGCAGCAGCGCGCGTTTCTTCAGCAGCTGCTAGAGTTAGGGCCTTTTTACAAATGATTCCTTCATTCATTTTCTCTGACCAGGTATCTTAAACCACGTGTAAATTTTACTCCTGGCAAATGGTTAAATAATAAACGTGTGTGAGAGCGTGTTATGGGCTATAGGTTGTAGTCCGATAGATATGATGGAGCTGCAACACGCATCGTCGCAAATGAGTAAAGCAAGCCAACGCAAATAGTCGTAGTCTAAGTCTTAGATGCTCAAAAACACAATCATCTTCAATAAAAATTAATAAATGATCTTACCAGTGCTTCGCTCTTTCATTTTGCGGTCTTTGAGCTGCTGAATAAAATGCATCTTGAATCTTTTGCTTTCGTTGCTGTGAACTCCGTTAAATATAGGCTATACCGCGGGAATTTAAGATCTGATTTATATTCATTTTGCAGAGGTGTAAGGTATAATACAAACTGCATGTTCTTTTATTTTTTTATTTGTTTAGATTGTTTAGCTCGTTTCGTTTGTGAGTGCCGTTGCGTGCAGCATCAGCCTGCCTCAGCTCTTCAAAAATGCCTTTTTAATGTGGAGGTAATATTATAGTAGGCTAAATTAACTAACATTGTGATACTTGAAGTGTTTTAAATCTATGGATTTTATTATAGGCAAGACAAGTCAATAGTTGATTTGAGAGGCTAAATTCATTAAACATGCGGTTTACTCACTGTTGGCCACTGGCCACTTGGTCGTCACTTAAAAAAATGTAAACTTTAATTTAACAAACAAAAAATTGCTCTAAACATTTTTCTAAATTAACTTAACAATGAAACGAAACAAAATATAACTACTTTGACATTAAAAACAAAACTGAACTATTTTAATGGCTGCAACAATGTAAGCTAATGTAAGCCCCCCTTACATTACATTTTAAAAAAAGTGATTCCAATCATATCAAGCAATTCAAAACCATCATGATGAATACTGCGCATCTAAAGTGTCTCGGCTGAAGGAAAATTACATGATCTATCAGCTTATATATATCGGCATAATTTTCATATCGGATTGATAACGTTAACATTAATAATGTCCATTTATTGGATGATAACGATATGGTGGCAATAAATTGTGCATCCCTAATTTACACCTGGTATTAAGATGCGTTTTGGTCGATCGGATCTCGAGTAGATGAGGGACACACATTCCCGTTTACACTTGGTGTTTTAGTCAGTCTCTTTTATTCATTTTCAACCACTTCTGTCCTGATTTCTTCAAAGGGAGGGTGTATGGGTGAGTAAATGTATGGGCTTTTTCGGGTCTTTTGTTCTAATGGACAAAAATTATCTCACGCAATTTACACATGAACGTGAGCGGAGACCAGCCGAACACTGTGAATGTGTCAGAAATCAAGAAATGGTGAGAGAGAACATTGTGCTCTACGTTTTTTCTCTTGGGTAACTTGGGTAATTAGCTGACTGTCTTGCACACGTCCTGTAATGTTTATGCTGGGGATGAACTGATACCACTTTTCCAGAACGAACTTCCAACTTACCAATAGTACCAATAACTTGTATTTTCATTGCATTTTTCATTTAAAAAAATAATGAATAGAGAAACCAAAAGAATATGAATCAAATTGAGTTGGCTTAGCAAATAGATATCCTTCAGTTATTTGTATGCCTAATTATGCCTGTTAAACTGTATTATAGGAGCTACAGTTACTTTCACTGTTCATGCTATTGCTGTATCACAGGCCCGGCTCCAGCTTTGAGATGCAGGGTGGGCCCATTGAAATTCCTGGTGGGCCAGACTTTATTTTAGACATTATTTTTACCCATAACAACTTAATTTTATAACAAAAGAGGCAGGACTTGAAAGTAACTCCCTATATTTGCAGGGCTCAATATATATATATATAGTACAGGCCAAAAGTTTGGACACATTACTATTTGTAATGTTTTTGAAAGAAGTTTCTTCTGCTCATCAACCCTGCATTTATTTGATCAAAAATACAGAACAAAATTAATATTGTGATATATTATTACAATTTAAAATATTTGTTTTTCAATTTATTCTACTTTAAATGATGATTTATTTCTGTGATCAGAGCTGTATTTTCCGGATCATTCCTCCAGTCTTCAGTGATCATGATCCTTCAGAAATCATTCTCAGATGAGGATTCATTACGAGTGTTGGAGACAGCTCTGCTGACTAATATTTGTTCATAACCTGAGATATGTTTTTATAATACTTTGATGAATAAAAAGTAAAAAAATAAAAATAAAAAAAGAAGCAAATGTTTTAAAAATAGAAATATTTTGTAACAACAGTATACAATACTGGTCAGTTATTTGGGGTCAGTCATTTTTTTATTTCTTTTTTTAAATAAATCAATAATTTTATTCAGCAAGGATGTGTTAAATTGATAAAAAGTGATAGTAAAGGAGATTTATATTATTTGAAAATATGTTTTTATTTTGAATAAATGCAGTTCTTTTGAACCTTTTATTCATCAAATATATTATTCAGCAGAACTGTTTCCAACACTCATAATAAATCAGAATATTAGAATGATTTCTGAAGGATCATGATCACTGAAGACTGGAGGAACGATCCTGAAAAATCAGCTTTGATCACAGAAATAAATGATCATTTAAAGTAGAATACATTGAAAAACAAATATTTTAAATTGTAATAATATATCACAATATTAATTTTTGTTCTGTATTTTTGATCAAATAAATGCAGGCTTGATGAGCAGAAGAAACTTATTTCAAAAACATTACAAATAGTAACGTGTCCAAACTTTTGGCCTGTTTTGTATATTTTTAAATAACCTTCAACTACAACATTATAGAGTAATACAAAATACACAAAAATTAAAATAAACTTAGAGGTTCCTAGGACAATTAATAGGAAACATGCCTAGTTGGGCTGTCGAAATTATTTGTTTTTTTGATGCATCGCGATGCAGACAAATACGATTCGGTATCAGTTCAGTAATAGACCATAACCTATTATAATGTACTGACGCTTTTCTGCCATCATTTGTCGTGTATGTGCATTGTCGCGGTAGCATACAAAGGCAGAGGGAGGCGAGACACGAGTGTGAGTAGTTAAAATTGCTCCAACTATTTTAAAAGCAGACATCTGGGCACATTTCGGATTTTTTGAACAACCTGGTAAGCACGACCTGGAGAACACACGTGCTGTGTGTAAATTATGTCACGCACAAATAAAATGTGCATGGGGTAATACCACTAACTTGAGAAACCACGTCAGCCATTTTCATCGTGAGCTGTTAACGCCTGTCAGTGACAAGGTGGACCCAGCTCAGCCAAAAATCTAATTATATCAACGTTCGAGTTCTTAAAGGGCCTGTTTACACCTGGTCATTTCATGCATTTTTACAGATTCGATATATCTGATTTATCAAAATGATTTATTTACATTTGGTCACAAAACGTTTTATGTTTTTACGTTTTGTCTCATGTTTGATACATTAAAGAAGTGTGTTTTCTTTGAGCAGGTAAAATAAAAGGTTCAGTTCATATAACTGACTGACAAAATTATATACATGAGGATGAAGTGCATCGTCAGTGCAGTGTGCTGAATCGTGTTATCGAACCGAATCGATGGCATGATAATCATAATCGAATCGAACCATGAGACCAGTGTAGGTTCACACCCTTAATGCCTAGCCTAGTCAAAGACTCAAGAGAAGATCAAAACCCTAAAATAACTGATCAATAAAGCCAGAGGTGAACAGTATTTTTAAATGTATTAACTGTCATATCTGTGTCTTCTTATGTCAAATAAAAATTTTACATCTTATATTAAAATGTAATGTAACCTTCAACCTTTTTTTATTTGCATATACAATGTATTTTTAATCCAAATGTGTCCTGGTGAGTGGGTTAGCAGTCAAGTGCATGCAACAGAAGTCTGTGTAATTATGGGCCATCATTTTCAGCGATGTCTGTGAAAAACGTCAGCTCAATCCACTCTGCGTGTTTCACTCATCAGCTTGTGCACAGCAGCTATAGTATGGATATTTAATTTTGTTTAATATTCTGTTAATTAGATGCATTTATTTAATCTTTCTCTGGTATTTTGGGCTGATACCGATACTGGTATCGAAGCATCTCTAGTTTCCACATTAGGTCATTCAGCGGAGAGCAGGCGGTCTTTTGTGACTGTTCGAACACATTCAACCACACAGACGTTACACTACGAAAGCAATCTGGTCGAATGAGTTTTCCAACTTCTGGAAGTGGTTGAAAGTTGACAAGCTCAAAATGTTTTAAACCCCATTTACACCTGTGTTGAGCATCATCCACTTTTGATCCGATTGTCCAAAACACATCTTAATACCAAACGCTATTAAACTATTAAATGATTGGTGATCACAAAGAATATATTTGATGATATTAGATTTTCATCACTGATATTGTCTTTTTTTGTGTCTAACAGGAATAAGAATTCTTAATTGAAAGTTGAATTGTCATTTATTTAGTGTTAATCAGCCCGAGATGACAGTTCCCTTTGGATGACTTGTAATCTCTGAACATATGAATCCAAACAACTGGATGAAGACGATCCGTGTGGATAGAAAAACTTCACGTTTGCCTATTTGCTGTAAGGAGCATCTGTCCTGGTGAAGATATCACACAATTACGGCGATTCTGAGTGGCCAAGGAAATGCACGGTACTGTAAACTTTACATAACCTATTTAGCATTTGTAAGATTATTTTAAAGATTCATATTATCCAAGGTAATGTTCCTGACTTTAAATGCATCACAGTATGTCAGGTGTGTGTGGCTTACACGTTTTGTGAGGACCTTATCATAAGAAGATGTTCCTGATGTCTGACTTGACTGAAGAACCTCAGTGTTGTGTGTGTGTGTGTGTGGCTTACACCTGGGTTAAGAGGACACATGTTTTGTGAGGACATTATCATAAGAAGATGTTCCTGATGTTTTACTTGACTGAAGAACCTCAGTGTTGTGTGTGTGTGGCTTACACCTGGGTTATGAGGACACATGATTTATGAGGACATTATCATAAGATGATGTTCCTGATGTTTGACTTGACTGAAGAACCCCAGTGTTGTGTGTGTGTGGCTTACACCTGGGTTATGAGGACACATGATTTATGAGGACATTATCATAAGATGATGTTCCTGATGTTTGACTTGACTGAAGAACCCCGGTGTTGTGTGTGTGTGGCTTACACCTGGGTTATAAGGACACATGATTTATGAGGACATTCTCATAAGATGATGTTCCTGATGTTTGACTTGACTGAAGAACCTCAGTGTTGTGTGTGTGTGGCTTACACCTGGGTTATGAGGACACATGATTTATGAGGACATTATCATAAGATGATGTTCCTGATGTTTGACTTGACTGAAGAACCCCAGTGTTGTGTGTGTATGTGTGTGTGTGTGTGTGGCTTACACCTGGGTTATGAGGACACATGATTTATGAGGACATTATCATAAGATGATGTTCCTGATGTTTGACTTGACTGAAGAACCCCAGTGTTGTGTGTGTATGTGTGTGTGTGTGTGTGGCTTACACCTGGGTTATGAGGACATTCTCATAAGATGATGTTCCTGATGTTTGACTTGACTGAAGAACCTCAGTGTTGTGTGTGTGTGTTACTGTGATCTGATACGCTGAAAACACCAGATCAGAAGCTGTTTGCATGAGCAAAGTGTGCGCTTCTCTTTTACATAAATATGCAGAAACAGAATACTTATTTCATTTCAGCAATGTAAAAAAATTAATTTTTGGTTCATTATCAGTTTCACAATAAACCAAACATATTATTTTTTTTTACATTTTTCAGCATTCTCAGTTTCTTTGAAGTTGTGTTTTACTCAATTGCTTTGGCAAAGCATCTGTCAGTCATCTGGTAAAATCTGAAATCTGGTAAAATCGGGGCAGATTAGAATGTGGCGGGCCGCCGGACTATAGGTTAACGATAACTTTTACTACCTACTTCTGTTATGATCAGGGTTAGGGTTAGCCAGACTAGAGGTTAACTATAATTTGTACTACCTACTTCTGTTATGATCAGGGTTAGGGTTAGCCAGACTAGAGGTTAACTATAATTTGTACTACCTACTTCTGTTATGATCAGGGTTAGGGTTAGCCAGACTAGAGGTTAACTATAATTTGTACTACCTACTTCTGTTATGATCAGGGTCAGAGTTAGCCAGACTAGAGGTCTACTATAACTTTTACTACCTACTTCTGTTATGATCAGGGTCAGGGTTAGCCAGACTAGAGGTAAACTATAACTTTTACTACCTACTTCTGTCATGATCAGGGTCAGGGTTAGCCAGACTATAGGTCTACTATAACTTTTACTGCCTACTTCTGTTATGATCAGGATTAGGATTAGACAGACTAGAGGTAAACTATAACTTTTACTACCTACTTCTGTTATGATCAGGGTTAGGGTTAGCCAGACTAGAGGTAAACTATAACTTTTACTACCTACTTCTGTTATGATCAGGGTTAGGGTTAGACAGACTAGAGGTTAACTATAACTTTTACTACCTACTTCTGTTATGATCAGGATTAGGGTTAGCCAGACTAGAGGTTAACAATAACTTTTACTACCTACTTCGGTTATGATCAGGGTTAGGGTTAGCCAGACTAGAGGTTAACTATAACTTTTACTACCTACTTCTGTCATGATCAGGGTTAGGGTTAGCCAGACTAGAGGTTAACTATAACTTTTACTACCTACTTCTGTTATGATCAGGGTCAGGGTTAGCCAGACTAGAGGTTAACTATAACTTTTACTACCTACTTCTGTTATGATCAGGGTCAGGGTTAGCCAGACTAGAGGTTAACTATAACTTTTACTACCTACTTCTGTTATGATCAGGGTCAGAGTTAGCCAGACTAGAGGTTTACTATAACTTTTACTACCTACTTCTGTTATGATCAGGGTCAGGGTTAGCCAGACTAGAGGTTAACTATAACTTTTACTACCTACTTCTGTTATGATCAGGGTCAGGGTTAGCCAGACTAGAGGTTAACTATAACTTTTTACTACATATAATTAGGGTTAGGGTTAGCTTTTAACCAGGTATAACTTATCTACTGTATTGTTTCTATTCTCTTTCTATTATGTTTGTCTTCATGTGTATTGGACAGCACTTTGAGTCAACCATGAGTTGTGTTCAAGTGTGTTATTCCATATCCCCGTAATTACGTGTCCTCATAACCCAGGTGTAAGCCACACACACACACACACACAACACTGAGGTTCTTCAGTCAAGTCAAACATCAGGAACATCATCTTATGATAATGTCCTCATAAATCACGTGTCCTCATAACCCAGGTGTAAGCCACACACACACACAACACTGAGGTTCTTCAGTCAAGTCAAACATCAGGAACATCATCTTATGATGATGTCCTCATAAATCATGTGTCCTCATAACCCAGGTGTAAGCCACACACACACACACACACACACACACACAACACTGAGGTTCTTCAGTCAGGCCAAACATCAGGAACATCATCTTATGAGAATGTCCTTATAAATCATGTGTCCTCATAACCCAGGTGTAAGCCACACACACACACACAACACTGAGGTTCTTCAGTCAGGCCAAACATCAGGAACATCATCTTATGAGAATGTCCTCATAAATCATGTGTCCTCATAACCCAGGTGTAAGCCACACACACACACACAACACTGAGGTTCTTCAGTCAGGCCAAACATCAGGAACATCATCTTATGATAATGTCCTCATAAATCATGTGTCCTCATAACCCAGGTGTAAGCCACACACACACACACACAAAACTGAGTTCTTCAGTCAAGTCTAACATCAGGAACATCATCTTATGATAATGTCCTCATAAATCATGTGTCCTCACAACCCAGGTGTAAGCCACACACACACACACAACACTGAGGTTCTTCAGTCAGGCCAAACATCAGGAACATCATCTTATGATAATGTCCTCATAAATCATGTGTCCTCACAACCCAGGTGTAAGCCACACACACACACAACACTGAGGTTCTTCAGTCAGGTCAAACATCAGGAACATCAACTAATGAGAACGTCCTCATAAATCATGTGTCCTCATAACCCAGGTGTAAGCCACACACACACACACAACACTGAGTTTCTTCAATCAAGTCAAACATCAGGAACATCATCTTATGAGAATGTCCTCATAAATCATGTGTCCTCATACCCCAGGTGTAAGCCACACACACACACAACACTGAGGTTCTTCAGTCAACTAAAACATCAGGAACATCATCTTATGATAATGTCCTCATAAATCATGTGTCCTCATAACCCAGGTGTAAGCCACACACACACACACAACACTGAGGTTCTTCAGTCAGGCCAAACATCAGGAACATCATCTTATGAGAATGTCCTTATAAATCATGTGTCCTCATAACCCAGGTGTAAGCCACACACACACACACATACACACACAACACTGGGGTTCTTCAGTCAAGTCAAACATCAGGAACATCATCTTATGATAATGTCCTCATAAATCATGTGTCCTCATAACCCAGGTGTAAGCCACACACACACAACACTGAGGTTCTACAGTCAAGTCAAACATCAGGAACATCATCTTATGAGAATGTCCTCATAAATCATGTGTCCTCATAACCCAGGTGTAAGCCACACACACACACACACACAACACTGGGGTTCTTCAGTCAAGTCAAACATCAGGAACATCATCTTATGAGAATGTCCTCATAAATCATGTGTCCTCATAACCCAGGTGTAAGCCACACACACACACACATACACACACAACACTGGGGTTCTTCAGTCAAGTCAAACATCAGGAACATCATCTTATGATAATGTCCTCATAAATCATGTGTCCTCATAACCCAGGTGTAAGCCACACACACACACACATACACACACAACACTGGGGTTCTTCAGTCAAGTCAAACATCAGGAACATCATCTTATGATAATGTCCTCATAAATCATGTGTCCTCATAACCCAGGTGTAAGCCACACACACACACACATACACACACAACACTGGGGTTCTTCAGTCAAGTCAAACATCAGGAACATCATCTTATGATAATGTCCTCATAAATCATGTGTCCTCATAACCCAGGTGTAAGCCACACACACACACACACACACAAAACTGAGGTTCTACAGTCAAGTCAAACATCAGGAACATCATCTTATGATAATGTCCTCACAAAACACGTGTCCTCATAACCCAGGTGTAAGCCACTCACACACACAACACTGAGGTTCTTCAGTCAGGCCAAACATCAGGAACATCATCTTATGAGAATGTCCTCATAAATCATGTGTCCTCATAACCCAGGTGTAAGCCACACACACACACAACACTGAGGTTCTTCAGTCAAGTCAAACATCAGGAACATCATCTTATGATAATGTCCTCATAAATCATGTGTCCTCATAACCCAGGTGTAAGCCACACACACACACACACACACACACACACACAACACTGAGGTTCTTCAGTCAGGCCAAACATCAGGAACATCATCTTATGAGAATGTCCTTATAAATCATGTGTCCTCATAACCCAGGTGTAAGTCACACACACACACACACATACACACACAACACTGAAGTTCTTCAGTCAAGTAAAACATCAGGAACATCATCTTATGATAATGTCCTCATAAATCATGTGTCCTCATAACCCAGGTGTAAGCCACACACACACACACAACACTGAGGTTCTTCAGTCAGGCCAAACATCAGGAACATCATCTTATGAGAATGTCCTTATAAATCATGTGTCCTCATAACCCAGGTGTAAGCCACACACACACACACAACACTGGGGTTCTTCAGTCAAGTCAAACATCAGGAACATCATCTTATGATAATGTCCTCATAAATCATGTGTCCTCATAACCCAGGTGTAAGGCACACACACACACACACCACACTGAGGTTCTTCAGTCAGCCCAAACATCAGGAACATCATCTTATGAGAATGTCCTCATAAATCATGTGTCCTCATAACCCAGGTGTAAGCCACACACACACACACACACACACACAACACTGAGGTTCTTCAGTCAGCCCAAACATCAGGAACATCATCTTATGAGAACGTCCTCATAAATCATGTGTCCTCATAACCCAGGTGTAAGCCACACACACACACACACACACACAACACTGAGGTTCTTCAGTCAGGCCAAACATCAGGAACATCATCTTATGAGAATGTCCTCATAAATCATGTGTCCTCATAACCCAGGTGTAAGCCACACACACACACAACACTGAGGTTCTTCAGTCAAGTCAAACATCAGGAACATCATCTTATGATAATGTCCTCATAAATCATGTGTCCTCATAACCCAGGTGTAAGCCACACACACACACACACACACACACACACACACAACACTGAGGTTCTTCAGTCAGGCCAAACATCAGGAACATCATCTTATGAGAATGTCCTTATAAATCATGTGTCCTCATAACCCAGGTGTAAGTCACACACACACACACACATACACACACAACACTGAAGTTCTTCAGTCAAGTAAAACATCAGGAACATCATCTTATGATAATGTCCTCATAAATCATGTGTCCTCATAACCCAGGTGTAAGCCACACACACACACACAACACTGAGGTTCTTCAGTCAGGCCAAACATCAGGAACATCATCTTATGAGAATGTCCTTATAAATCATGTGTCCTCATAACCCAGGTGTAAGCCACACACACACACACAACACTGGGGTTCTTCAGTCAAGTCAAACATCAGGAACATCATCTTATGATAATGTCCTCATAAATCATGTGTCCTCATAACCCAGGTGTAAGGCACACACACACACACACCACACTGAGGTTCTTCAGTCAGCCCAAACATCAGGAACATCATCTTATGAGAATGTCCTCATAAATCATGTGTCCTCATAACCCAGGTGTAAGCCACACACACACACACACACACACACAACACTGAGGTTCTTCAGTCAGCCCAAACATCAGGAACATCATCTTATGAGAACGTCCTCATAAATCATGTGTCCTCATAACCCAGGTGTAAGCCACACACACACACACACACACACAACACTGAGGTTCTTCAGTCAGCCCAAACATCAGGAACATCATCTTATGAGAATGTCCTCATAAATCATGTGTCCTCATAACCCAGGTGTAGGCCACACACACACACAACAAACACAAGTATTTAACAAACAGCAGCCCATCACTTTTGTCTCAGATTATTAATCAGTTCTAGACTAAAGATGAGGGTGAGGACAGTGGGACGAGTTGGGAGAAAAGGAAGTGGTTTTCACCCCATGGGTTAAAGAATCTGTTTTCCTCTTTTGTAGGGATTCTTGAATCTTCTGAAGGGGCGAGGCAAGAAGAAAACGGCAGATATGGCCTCCAGCGGAGTCTGCAGAACTGAGCACAGTTCACCGGGTAAACTGCAGAGCGTCCGGCTTCAGCAAAACAGCGAGCCTTTGTCAGGAATCAGGGATTATCGCTTACATGAAACTTGCTAAATGTTTGGTAACACTTTATAATAATGTTCAGTTATAAGTCACTTATAAGTTATTAGATAATGATGAACTAATCATTTACAAAACATGACATTCATAAATGACTTAGTAGTATGCTAACATTTTATGACTGTTTTGTTAATTCAGTTATAAGTAATTTATAAGTTATTGGTTAATACATTCATTCATTTTTAGTGGAATGCTATACCATATATTCATATACAAGTGATGTGTATACAATTGTAGTGTACACTTTAGATTAGGGGATGCAGAAAGAGTTGTAAATGAGTTCCACATCACCTGTAGTAGGTGTTGAACACTAGTGTAAGTGCTGACCGGTGAGGGTTCGACCTCTGACACTTCTGCTCATCACCTGATGTGTGAGTCAGAGGACATTAAACCGCTTCACATTATCCCAGATCCCACACAGGACTGCAGAGATTCAAAACACACTGCAGTCCCCTGACTGGAACGACTCTTCTCAATGATGCTGCTTTAGCATGTGTGTGCAGTTGAACACACACCAGCTGAAAACTTGGATTCATCAATACATTACTGATCATTTACTAATAGTCTGTTCATCATTTGTTCAAGATTAGCCATTGTTTGAGATGACACTAAAACAAGTTTGACATAAATACTCCAATAATGTTTAAGTGTTAATTATAGTACATCATCTAATAACTCAAACATCTACTATTGATCTGTCTTGATAATAAACAGCACATTTGTTAATGGTTAGCATATCACTTATTAATCATTAATGAATGTATAGTTAGGTTTTGTAAATGATTTAGTTCATCATCTAAACTTATAACTGAACGTTATTCTAAAGTGTTACCCGTGTTTGTTTTTTCTTCTGTTGCCGCTACTGTTGCCGCTACTGCTATTCTGTTTTGTTCAAATGTATGGCTATGTCTTAAACTTCTGTTGAAAGCTTTAAAGGGATGTTGAAATTGTCTGCCGAAGTGTTTTTTTTTGTGCTATTGAACTCATGGCGACCGTCACCCGTCTGCTCACCCACATTCTTCAAAATATCTTCCTTTGTGTTCAGCAGAAAAAAAAAGAAACTCATACAGGTTTAGAAAAAAACATGAGGGGGGACCCTTTCATTTATTTTCAGCAATTTTTGTTAATTATGTTTATGAGAGGTTTTAAGTATCTTGTGATTTATGTAATATTGTCAGGGCAACAGCTGTAATGTTGTAAACGAGCACTAATAAACTTCTTGTTCTCTGAAGGTGTGCACTGTCGTATGTCCTCATGTCTGTTTAAAGGTCATGTGATCACACAAATAGCAGTATAGTGTAAAAGACATAGTTGCATATTCAGATATCAGAATATCATAGTTTAGAATGGTTGTGTGTTGGAGTATGACCCACAGGTGAGGATGTGTTTGCAGTCTCAGTACTGTGTTCATTTGTCCTCATAAATCAGGTGTGTCCTTTTAATGCACAATGCCTTCACGTTTGTGTTTGTGTATTGCAATGTCCCATTAATTCATGTTTGTCCCTCTAATACACATTAATGTCATTTATGTGTGCTGTGTATCCACTGTCCTTATAATTTCGTTTTTTGTCATAGGCGGGGCTTAGACACTTAATTATGTGTCCTCATAATTATGTATATTGTCAGGTGGTAATATTATAAGTTGTGTTGTGTGTATACAAATTCTGAAGAGAAATCTGTGTTGTTTGGCTCAAAACAAAATTTTTGATACCCTCCACATCACTGTAGAGCAAGTGGAAAGGGGTGTCCCTGTAATACACCAAAAAACTGGTTTGGGCTGAAGTGTCCTCATAAACCACATAAACCCGTATAGGTGTGTGTGTGTGTGTGTGTGTGTGTGTGTGTGTGTGTGTGTGTGTGTGTGTGTGCTAACTAATATTCCCCAATGGCAAAATCATGAACAACATCAACAATTTTATTACATCAACTCTCATCAAACAGTCCAAAAAAATGTCTGTAAAGCAAGTAGTCTTTAGTCATTACAGTAAATGCAGTCCTTCAACCCCACAGGCAGAAGAAGGTACATCTGCAGACACTGCGGGAGAGATCAGAGGTGCAGAAAATGAGCCCGAGAGAACGTATGCGGCTCCGGAAACTCCAAACAGCAGATGAGAAAGCACGAAAGTTGAAGTGAGTGATGTTCAGTTCACTGACTGTGGCACACTGAATGCTAATCAAATGTGACTCGCAGTTCATTCCATAAAGTTAGCATGAGTGTCAGGGCTTTTCTCTTTTCGTGGTGCAAGGATATTTGGCAGCGTGTCTCATGTCAACTTTGATTCTTTGTCTAATATGTAATGCACTGATAGAATTGGAATAGTCAGCGTTGACTTGTCACACTCAAACTGATGTATTATGCTCATTATTACACTATATTGTTTACCCAAAAAGATTCTGTGATCATTTACTACCCTCAGGTTGTTCCAAACATGTATAATATTCTTTCTAGAGTACAGAATATTTGATAATTAGATGAACATTGGGGTGCAAACAACATTTGTCCCTGTTCATATTTAATGTATGGATAGAAAAAAAATTGGGTTACACTTTACAGTAAGGTTTAATTTGTTAACATAAGTTAACTACGTTATTTATTTTTATTTATACTTCTATAGCATTTATGAATCTTAGTTAATGTTAAAGGTACACTATGTAATGTTTTTGTTTAAAATTAACAAATAATTTGATAATCAATAGTCAATATATCATTAATTCTTCTTCCATAACATGTATTAGTCTTACCCTGATGGCTCACTATGGCAAGCCTATTAGTGTTTATATTTTAGACCTGTCGGGATAGTTTTTGAAGGAAATTGCATACATATATTACTCGCCCTTGTGTGTTTTGTCATTTCCGTAAATTGAGAAAAGTTCCTCCAGCAAAGGTTAGTTGTCACAAGCGACGTAAAGCACGCTAAATCTTAAATCACCAGGGAATCATCCGTTTTAAAAATACAGTTTTTTATATATAGTAATGTTGTTCAGTGCTTGTTCATGCTAGTTATTACATTAACTAATGTTAGCAAATTAGATGATAATATTAGTTTGCTTTATTATATTTTAACAAAAATTTACATTTTTGAGTGAGCTATGACAGTTACATAAAAAGTTATACTGTTTATGCACAAACTCTTACTGTTTTACTATAGGAAAATTGTGGAGGAAAAATATCAAGAAAACCATCTTCGCATGCAAGAGTACAAGTCAAATTTTCAGAAAGTCAATATGGATGTTTTAAAGGTATGTAGATAAGATTCCTGTTAGAAATTGCGCATAATTAACAGCTACAATTAGTTTCTATTTGTTACAGCATTTGTGTTTTTACATCTTTTCAAAAGGTGAGAACTGAAGAAGGAGTTAACAAGACTCAACCGATTCCGATTGAGACACCAAAAATGAACTCAGAACCAGCTGGAACCATTTCTCATCTCTCTGATAAGATGTGCAAGTCTGTGTCAAAAGATGGTGAGTGGTTAAATCACTGTAACTTCATTTCAAGTGGAAGAAAGTGTAGCTCTGGGTTGACACCAGGACTGACATTAACCATAACCTAGGTTTAAAAGCATTGCTATATCCTCTTTCCGAATCATAGGAGTGAAACATTACATTTACAAGGGTTAAAAGTGACCTAATAAGCCAATAACCCAGGTTTAAGTGTGGCATGAGAAGCCCTTAAGTTGGAAAATACATTTTCGCTTAATTAAACTTTCAGCAAGTATATTAATTAAAGCAATTTGAAACCTAGCTCCCCTGATACTTTTCTACTTGTCTATTATGAAATGTGTTCTGATGAAATTCCACTCATCTCTTCCAAATCAAAAAGTTTAACTTTCCATCAGAAATGACTTTCTTTTTCTTCTACATCTTCATTAAAATTCATTGTGTGCTTGGCGCTCCAATGCCTCTTTCTCCATGGTTTAACAAACAACAGATCCCAGAACAGAGCTGGGTACCATGAGTATTACACTGCACTGTCAGACACACACACATTTAAAAGAGATTTGAAAACATATTCCATTTTGATTTGAAAGTCAAATGATTCCTAGATGCTTTAATGATGTTCCTCTGCACAAATTAATCAGAGCAGAAGTTTCCTGGCTTTATGAACAAATGATAAGGAAAGTGAGAAATTGAAAGTTTAGTTTCATCCCTTACTGGTGTTAGGACCTCAGAACTCAAGCCTGTGAACAGTTTCTGCTGGTATGCTGATTTTTCCAGATCCCACTGTAGATCAGAGATGGGCTACTGTAATAGTGTGTACTTATGAATTAGTATGAGTCAACAGACATCTAGATACTCAGTGAGATTTTTGTTTTAAAGAAATAAATTATATGGTAACACTTTCAAATAAGGTGTGATTAACGTTAGTTAACTACAGAAGGGATCGGATGCTATTTCATGCATTCTGACTTATTTACACTGTTTAAAATTTGACATAAAAAAGTTGGACGTAGAATGGAGTATTTCTGTGCAAAATACACTCCCTGTAGGATTCAACATTTTCTTTTTTTTAATTCTTTTTTTTTAAGTATGGCTCTATATGACATCATAAAGGGCGGAATTCCTTGTATAAGCACTTCTCCTGAATGAACGCATGCACACATCAACCAGAGCCGTCAACGCCCTTTGTTTGATTTACGGAAGCCATCAGCAGCACTGTCATTTTGTTTTTACTCCAACAATCTCACTAAAGAAGTATGTTTCTGGTTGTGAGACAAAGATAACCTTGTTCAGCTTCCAAAAAAAAAAACTGATTTAAGGATACATAAGGATGCAGTTTGTTTTTCTGGAGCAGCAGCAGAGTTCTGCAAGTGTGTTTGTTTGTTCCTGGTCATGGGTTGAGTGAAACTGCATCAAATGTCTGTGTTTTGTAGGCAAGTGTATATAATGTAATGTCACAAAACTAATGAAATATGTGTGACAGGGCACTTTAATGTTTTAGCATATCAAGACATTTTGGACAATTTCACACTCCCAATTTTGTGGGAACAGTTTGGGGGATGGCCGCTTCCTGTTCCTGATTTTTAACCTCTTAAGCTTTGCAAACTTTTTTGTGGTTGCTCTGCTATAGGACACTTTACACCTGCAAAAGGTTGCATTTGTAGGCAGTATATGGAGGTGGAAAGGCATTCAAGACCCATCCAAATTCATTATTTGTGTCACAACCTTTGGAAACAGCTTAAATATACATAATCTTTACTAAGTATGATATCCCACAATCATGTGATTTAGCAGTTGGTGGAAAGTAGTGTATTGTGGATTGTTTCAATCAGGTTAATAAATAAAGCGTATGCTATTGTCAAAATATCGCTGCAAGCAGCAATTATTGGGGCTAAGCACAACAGATGCAAACAAGGAATCAAGCTACAAACCAAATGCAAAAATTACATTTGAGACAATTTTAGCAAAAAGGTTGAAAACCCACATTAATACATTGAGTTGTATAGAGCTAATTTCATGTTTTGTTTAACTATAGCATCGCCAAGTGGCGCAGTCCCAGCGCTTTTTAGATCAAGCTAAAAGGTCAGAGAACAAGACATCACAGTAATCTAGTTGTAATGTAGGCTTGTATAAGCCTTTCTGTGTCTGCAAAAGAGAGAAAAGGTCTGAGTCAAGCAATGTTTCTCAGTTGGTAAAAAGCAGTTTTAGAGATGTGTTTTACTTCAAATGTTAACTGTGGATCAAAAATTATGCCAAGATTTCACACCTGTGAAGTGGGAATTACCCTGCTGGAATTAATAATCAAACAGATCTGCTCGGCCTTATGATTAGCCACCACTGTACCAATCTGCATTAATTCAGTTTTGGAAGCTTTTCAGCTTCAGGAAGTTATTCTGCATCCAGATACTGATCTCTGCTAGACAACTAAGTAAAGCTAATAATGAGCAATGGACATTAGGTAGTAGTGGTGACGTAAATCTGCATATCATATGCATAGCATTGATACCCAAGACTAGCCTGACAAGCCAGATCCACATCAAGATGTTGGGTCTGGGAACTCACCATTGACAGGGCTCAATTCGAGAGGCAGGATAAACGGTTGTCTTTCAAATTCCCTCTGCATGCAATTGGATAGCACTACAACTAAGAGCAATGTAAAGCGAAGCTAGTTGACAGATTAAACTTTCACTGTATCCGATCGGCAAAACTCTGAACACATCTTCCCTTCTTAAGAATGACTTTTTTTGTTATTTTCTCAAAGAAAAGCTCAACTCCCAAGTCTTCCTGAGTCGAGGCCAAAACAGGTTCAAAACCGCCGTTCGCCAGCTTCTTTGTTTACAAGTAGCATGCAACTCTGCAGTCATTATGTTAGGCCCGCCCACCGACTCTATACACAATGTGATTGGCCTGACCAGAGATTGGTTTTTACTGCTCAGAAGTCTATTGAGAGTTGCTAGACTACACTTGTGGCAGATTAGATTTCCATTAGATTTCTAGGCTAACCCAAGACCATATTTCTTGATGATATTCCCTATTGGAAGAATGTAAATGTTAAATAAAATTAGATCCAACACTGAACCCTGAGCAACTCCCTGTCGAACAGGCATGGTATTTGATTTTTAATTACCCAAGCTTACAAACTGGGCACAATGTGTTAAACAAGCCTGCAGTCTCCCTCTCATTTACTGAAGCTTTCGTGCCTCGATCGCCCCCCGGTGACCGGTCCCAGTATAGCCGCCCCTCTGTGTTTTCTAATGGACACGAGGCAAACTAAACAATAAAATTACACTTCAAATATTTTTTCCCCAAAGTTAGTTTATGTCACTGAAGGCAGTTATCATCACATTTCAAGTGTTCGTTTTTAAAATAAGTTTAGTTTGAGTTAGTTATTTCATGCTATAAAAATGGGGGGTGTGACGTCATGATTGACAGCTGAGACTGACGTCTTCTCTGAGTGAAGTTGTCACTGAGGCCCTAACTGACTTTTTTCGAAATTTTTGGGAGCAGATTGGAGCTTTAGCTTTAATTTCTACATTTCCATAACTGTTTATTTCACATCAACATAATTAATTGTTCTGCATCTGCGAGAGTGTGGGCGGGCTTTTGATATCGCAGCTGTACTTCCTGCTCTACTACCTGCGCTCTACTTCGCAACTCCGGTGCCGAAATCGCTACTATTGGGACTCGGTCCCAAGATGTCCGCGCCGTGCAGGCCGCCTAAAAGCTTCAAATCTGCCAAGCGGAAACGGATGATGTCGAGTCGTCCATATTTTTTTACGGCCTATGGTGTTAAATAAGAAAAAACACTGAATACAGTTCCAGAAAACCCAGCCAATCTGGGCCAATTTTCAGCCTATCTAGCAGAAGAGAGTTACATATAGTGTCAAAGGCAGCACTGAGGTCTAAGACCAAAATACTACATGCACCAGAATCTGCTGCAATAAGAAGATCGTTTACGACCCTTACTAAAGAGGTTTTCAGTACTTTGGCCTTTTCTAAACCCAGATTGAAAAAGTTCTAAAAGACTGCATAGTTCTAAGTGATTATTTAACCGTATAGCCATAACATGCTCCAGAACTTTAGTCAAGAAAAGGAGGTGAGAAATAGTCCTGTAATTGGACAAATCAGAAACATCACAGCCAGTCTTCTTTGGAACTGGTGGCAGCTATTTTGAATTCCTGAACTGCTTTCACAATTTAAGTCATATGAGGGCACATACCACCAAGATGTTTCAAGTTATACAAACATGTATAATACTGTATAGTATTTGTTGACACCAACTTGCACACTTTGTGAATCCCAGGCCATCTCAACATGTGGAGAGAAGAGATGAGGGTGAGGGGGTGAAATGTAAATTAAGGTGATTGACCTGGGTGAGAGCCTTGGGTGGGGCTGCAAATGTGAATTTCCTTTGTTTTCACAGAGAGTCGCCATCTCTTACAGATCTTCCAGTTCCTCCAGTCTTAAGGCCCTTTTCACACTGGACGTGATTTTGACGTGCGAATAATTTGCGAGATGGTTTAAATCTTTGATCAGCTGTTTGTGTAATGAGTGCTTCCACACCGAACGCGAATGTGCTGCGGCAAAAAAACAACATTTATTTTTTTCATTTCGTGTCGATTTTTTTTTTACTCAAGCGGCGACACAAAAACGGCTTCAACCAATCACATACAAGGAAACAAAGACGAAATGTCCAGTTGATGTCACGAGCTATTCAATCAACATTAACCTTTGGCAGGTATGGCATTTCTCATATTACAACTTTAAGCTGTACAGATGCAGCTGTGTTTGCCCACAATGCTACAGACAGCTATAACTTAACCTTTTATAAATTGTTGATTTTCTTCTAAACATTGTGTCTGCGATTATGGAAAGTGAAAGTGTTGCCATCGGTACATCTGTGGCATCAATGTAACATCAATGTAAACAATGTTTACATTGTGACTCAACTGGAAACATCTGCTCGGATCGATTGATTCCCTGAAGTGCGCAGTTTGTCTTGTCAGATGCGCTGCTGTCTCTGGAGGAGCTCCTCAAATTGTCCTACAGACTTTAGAAAGTAAGTGCAGTTCCAGCCATGGTAAAGTTTTAGTTCCTATACAAGATTAGCATAGCTACTCCCCTTCAGACTCAGACTTAGTTCTTTAAGACTGGCTGCACCCAAAACCTTCTTTTCAGTCCTTTAAATAAAATGAAATGCTTGTCTTCACTAAATGATGAAGTGTCTGTGTTTTCTCAACTGTCATCGCAAATGTTTTGGAATGTTGGAGCTCTGAAGCATTGCAAATTTGTGTCGCAAATGATGTGAATGGTTTTGACGCGAAATATTCGCATGCGTAATATTCGCTTATTAATTCCGCTTTTTTCTTACGCGTCTGGTGTGAAAGGGCCTTTACACTCCAAATTTGCTATGGTGACATTTCAGACTGTCCTCTATCTGTGTGCCAAAGTTCATAGCTTCCCTGCAAGTGGGGCCATAGACTGCCATGGCGAGTGGGGCCATAGACTCCCATGGCAGAATAATAATAATACGCCAACGATTACAAATAGGTGACTACACATCTTTGGTGCTTGGCCCCGAATAAGCATTGTAGTTATTACAATCTTGCTTGGTTATGGCTAAAATGCACATGAATGATGTAATGGTGATAATATCAGTTTTGGTGGGTTTTTTTGTTTTTTCATACAGCCATTTAGTAGATGAGTAGTAAGGCAGATGCATTTTGGACACAGCCCTTGACACCAGTTGGTCAAAAGTTAAAAGGAAAGTGAAGTTACTTTTAGAATAGTTCCACTGTATCATTATAGTCTGCAGATGCCACATGGATGATGTATAAGTATCTAATGGAAAGACATTCAGAAATTTTAAATGTATCCAAAAGTATCCAAATACTTTTTATGGCCCCTGTATATTATGAAGCCATGAATATCAGATAATTTTTCATGTTTATTTTTGCAAAAGACGACCTGTTCCTTTCTAATGAGTACTCATTTGCTTTAATGTTCAGTCATATAATTGGCGTAAGTTAATATTTATGTGGAGGCCGATAACCAGATTTTTAACATGTCTGTAATTTTGCTTTGGCTGTGAGTATGTGGGGAATCTGATCTGGTTTTCAGTGACTCATTCTTTTACCACCATCATTTTATGCATCAAGGGAAAGATAACTTATGGCCAAAACGCCTCCTTAATCAGGTTTTGGTGTCATTATGATAAATCTCAGAGACGTGTTTACTGGAAGTCCTGAGAGGTTATCTATCAGTTCCTGCCTCTGATCACTTTAGATTTGTCTGTAAATGAGATGTTTTAAATGAGTGCAGAGCCACAGCTGTGCTCTTAGATGACTCGGGAGAATCCACACGGTGTGATTTATCGATAGAGGATGCTGGGTGAACACTGTGAATCTGGAATGCGTGTTTGTCTGAAATATTGTATGTAACAGGGAATATGGGAAGGAAAATCGTGTAAGTATGTGGATCTGTATGTGAGGCATTGCTGTTGGGTTTCAAGACAAACACAGTCAAGTCTCTTGTCCTTGAATTTAGCTGTTGTATTTATTTTTTAGCTTCCATAAAACCTCATGCATCCATCAAGTTATCTCGAAGGCAAGGAAAACTCATTGCTCAAAGTGTGCACATGTTTTGCATAGTTTACTTAACCCTTAAACAGGCAAGATTGGAAAATGATCAGCAAAAAATTATTTCATCTGGACTTATCCAACAGATTTTTTTAAATATTTGAGGTATTTTGATTTTAAGAGTTGTAACTCCAGTACATGGTGCCTGTTTGGGGTATAAAATACCCCATATATAATAGTATCCACAGCATTGACAATGAATAGTGTTTCAAGGTAAACTGGGCTTCCTGTACTGGAAAAGCGGAAATGGTGCCCGCGACTGTGTCCCGTCACGTCATAATAAAAGTCCTGTTGCTCACGAGGCGAGTGTTTGTGTAACAATTGCTCCAGCGGCCGTGCTCAGCTCCACCACGCTCGGCCTTGCTTTGTTTTGAAAAGGCGCCCTCTAGCGGACTGAAAAATGACATAGGGCAGCTTTAAATCAAAATACATAAGCCGCGTTTCCACCACAGGAACTTTACCCAGGAACTTTGGGTGGTACTCGGTGTGTTTTGACCGCAGGATTCAGGGTCTAAATGAAATTCCGGGTAAATATTTCCCCCTCGAAATGGCCCTGCTCGCGAGGTAGTACTTTTTCAAAGTTCAGGAACTTTCGAGGGCGGGACTTGGGTACTGGACATGCTGATTGGTTTAGCATTTTATTTCAACCGGCATTTTTAAAAGTCTTTTGCAAGGTTCGGTCTACGTTCAGTAAATATCAGTCTTGCTCTCTGTTTGATGGCGCGCGTTCGTCTCAGCCATCTCACGTTCAATGTCCGTAATAGCTGATAATAATATACATTGTCATTTTAATTCTTGCTTTACAAGCTTTCTGAATCTGCTATTTCTCTTTTCTGTCGTTGTTAATTACCTCTTTAGTAAACCTATACATAACCAGCAAAAGCAGCCCAGCTTTAATCTCTTCCATACTCGTTATTCATTGTTTGTTGGAATAATGTTGGAATAATGACACGGCGTATATTGCCCCAGGCAGTTTTTACTTTAACTGCGCCTGACAGAAGAATTTTTTTTCCTGAGATGATTATTACACTTTACAACAAATAAATAGCTTATTATATAATACTGTATTAGTCCTGGTGGCCGTTAAGAGTTGCTATGGCTACAGTTAACACATTCCAGCTGGTGGAGAAAACAGCGTTGACATTTTTGATGCGGCAGACAAACTGCATGTGACAAAATGATTGCGATTGAAAGTCATCAAATGTAAACACCAGATCGGTTTAGATAACGTCTCATGTAAACAGTCCACTAAATCTTTCAATCGATACACGCAAAAATGATTACTGTCCGTCACTGACTTGGAGGAGCAGTCGCGTGCAGTCCTACATCACCGGACTAATTTGCCTAATCTTCACGGAACTTGAGATCGCGGTGGAAACGCAGACAGTTGCAGGTCTGGGGGGGAGAAAAGTTCCTTTAAAAAAGTGATACAGTGCTTAAATACAGTAGTAGCAGCACATCATATTTCTTTATTATTGCGGTGTCTCTTCGTAGCTGTCATTTTCTTAAATGAGCCATGGCAATGTTTCAAATGAGCTTCTAATGCTAGACAAATGCCTTTTTTTCAACACGATCACCTTGTACCAAAACCATTTTGAAACTAAGGAGCCATTTGTCCTCCGATTACAAACAAGCTCCTTGGCGCCTTATTTGCGGGACTCATGTTACGCGCTATAGAGGATTTTAAAAAAGTAACGTGAGTGGAAGGGAGGTGGCGGCGCCAGGACAGTGTGTGTGTGAGAGCGGCAGGCAGAGCAGCAGAGAGATACTAGAGAGATGCAAAAGAGTTGCGAGATTGCAGGAACGGCTAGCGGCTGTTATTTCAAATAGCGCAGCATACTTTAAACTAATCGGTTAACCGGTTTCAACCGGCTAATGAAGCTCGGTGGTCGGATTAATATATACAGCTCTGAAAAAAATAGAGATTACTGCAATTTTTACTTAAATCAGCATCTCTACAAGTATGGAAACCGTTCCATTCCAGTGTGTATTCAAACACCGGTGCTGATTAGGTGATAACCTGAACCAAATTTTATTTAATAAGGAAAAGTATAAAAAAACACTTTATGTGATCATCACTATCCTCTTGTAGTAGGACCAGCTGGATGGCAAAAACAGTGCTAGTAGTACCTCAAAAGTAATTGGAATCAAAAAATAACTATTGACCATGCTAAAAAAAGTTGAAAAGGAAAGTTTTGAGTGAGGAAAAGAAGGGTTTAATTCTAAATACTAAATATAGTGAGCGTCGGGTTGCTTCCATCCTTAAAATTTTTAAGACGGCGGTTCATAAGAACAAGGTCAAGTAGCAGACATTGAGGACAACAAAGCTACAGACCGACAGAGGGCGAAAATGACTTTCCACTGACCGGAAGGACAGCCACCTCATTCAAATGTCACTCAACAACCATAAGATGACATCAACCTATGACCTACAAAAAGAATGGCAAAAGGCAGCTGGGGTGAAGTGCATGGCAAGGACGGTTCGAAACAGGCTCCTTGGGACAGGGCTTAAGTTGTGCAAGGCAAAAAAAATCATCAATGAGAGCCAAAAAAATAATAATACGTACAAGGTTGTCCTGAAAGAAAACTGCTTCCTTCTGCTCTGACAATGTTCCACAACTCTGAGGACTGTTTTTTCCAGCAGGACAATGCTCCAAGCCACACAGCCAGGTCAATCCAAACAAATCCGAGCTGTGTGAATTTTTGCACCAGGAGTGGCATATAGTCACCCAACATCAATGTGAAAGACTGTTTTTAAACTAGAATCAAATAATTACAATATTTTTATTTGGAATTTGGGGAATAAAACTAAAATGTTAATTTTACTTCGCTTGTCCTTTTGAGAGTTCATAGTTTCATATTTGCATGTTATTCAGGAGCCCAGATGGCCCTTTCTGGTGATGATCTTGAGTTTGGAAGTAGATAAACATAGTCTCATTCTGCTCGTATCTGGAGTTAAACTATAATGACTACACCGGGGACTTCTGTGCCTTTGAAAGATGCTATTCAAATGAATACTCTGACAATAAACACATTATGTGTAAACCTTGTAAGCATAATTGTCTCCAGCTTGTAACCGGCTCTCTTTAATTAGTTTGCATAAATCACTACTGTTAGTATTATTAATTAGTACTCTAGATAGAGTACATATAATGAAGTACTGCATAAAATGAAAAAAATTGTTTAATATAGCAGTTAGCACGAGATGCCATGTATTACAGTTATTGCACCACGATTAATCTGGGTTAATATCTGTCGGTCTATCTATGTCCTGTCCTGTCCTGTCTGTCTGTCTGTCTGTCTGTCTGTCTGCCTGTCTATAGCTATCCATTCATCCATCATCCATCCATCCATCCATCCATCCATCCATCCATCCATATCCATCCCTATATGTCTGTCTTTCAATCTATCTACCTCTATCTATCTGTCAATCTGTTTGTCTGTCTGTAACTATTTGTCTGTCTGTCTGTAGCTATCATCCATCCATCCATCCATCCCTATCTATCTATCCATCCATCCATCCATCCCTATCTATCTATCTATCTATCTATCTATCTATCTATCTATCTATCTATCTATCTATCTATCTATCTATCTATCTATCTATCTATCTATCTATCTATCTATCTATCTATCTATCTATCTGTATAGATTGCCGCATTTATAAAGAATTCAGTTGATATTGCAGCACGACATGACAAATCCATACAAGTAAAATGATGCCCCATTTTATTTCAGCCTCAAGCTTTTGCCACAGTTGTCACGTCCGTAGAAATAGTGCGGTGGTCATTTGCTAGGGCACTATTGAGAAACTTTGACCCCAGTAAGTGCTCTCAGTATTTGGCTAAGAGAGTGGAAAGTAGATGAAAAGAAAACAGCTAATGGGTGTTTGTCCTTAACATCGCTAATTGGAATCAATATAGTTAGGAATCGGAGTGTTCTCTGAAAAATGCTGACTGTCTTCCATAGGGTTTTTCATTTGTCTTAAATGGATTCTAAAGGTGCTATTAAAAAATAAAAAGTCTTGGATGAAGCATTCCTCTACGTTAGAAGAAAACTTTAGAATGCCTAAAGTTCCTCACAAATGTGCACAAATCCTCCTAGTAGAGGACACACATCTTTTGTGTGTTTCTGTACAAAACAGACATAAACCGAGTCAATGAGGCAGGACTGAGGTCGGAGCACATGATCATTTGAAATGACTGAGTTGAATCACAGAAGCTTCCTGCATAGTGATGCAGTGGAATGCGGTCTGCTCTTTGTCTTGATGACTAATCCTCTTTACTGGATAAAGCAGATCTGTAGTGTTGTAAATGTGCTCCCAGGGCTCTTTTCTTTAATTCTAAATTGCAGGTTGCTCTTTCATTGGGGCACAGCAATTTAGTAGTTTAGACAGGTCTGAAAAACTGAGGATGGTGTGGTGGGACACGAGCCTTTGTGGTTAGTAAATCACTAAAAACATGATTGCAAAATTATGTATTTCATGAGAATACATGCTAATGAATGACTGTCAGAAGAAAGATGCTTTTTGAAGCCAAATGGTGCAGTTACATCATCTACCAGCAGGGGCTAACTGGAATGTGCTTACCAGCCAAACCCTGACTTGTTGGTTGCAAATGAATTCTGTTCTATTTGTACTTGGGTGGTGGGCATGTTATCCTTGGCTGTTGAACTTGTAAGTTAGATGTAGGTGTAAATGTGCATGCTGATGCATTACTATTCATGCAAATTACCACAGGATAGTGCTCAGTTGGAAAGCACTACAGAAGAAAATGAAACTGTTGAGAACATGAATGGGAAATCCCACAGAGTACAGTCTAACACCCCTCTCTTTCTCCCTCCATCTCTCCTGCCATCTTTGTGTCTGATTGTGTCCAGCTGTCTAATAGAATCACAGGCATGAAACTAATCTTGGTTGCAGGCCCAGGAATTCATGTGTGTGTGTCTGAGAGGTTGTCGTGTTCATTTGTCCACAGAAGTGTTTGGTGTAGAGGTATTCAGTGAGTTATTTTCTGCTTCAGAGATAAAACTGGCATAGATCCATACACATTGTCTAGGTGGATGCCGACAGCCCAGTGAAATCAAGCAGAACATTTGTTAAAGTGTTAATGATAGAAGCTACCTGTCATTTCAAAATATTGCTCAACAATTTAGAGTATCGGTTGAATCTTTGCTACTTTTTAATCGTTTCAGCAATCCCAGAGGATCCTCAGGTTGCAGAGGCATTTTACTTCGTGGATGAATTTGAGTCATGCTCGGAGGCAGAATCAGATGGAGAGGAAGACTCAGAGGAGGATCTCCCCACAGACCCTTCCTGTCAGACATGTGGACAGGTGAGGAGAGATCCACCGCCAGAGAGAAGCTCTTGTCAATCAGCTTGTGTGACTGTGATATTTACTTTTAAAGATGTCTCGATAAATTTTACACACTATAATTAGAGTTTTCGTATGAGATCTATCAGAAAAACAAGACTAAAACAAATAAAAAATGTATTTAGCATAAAGAATTAATATAAGAAATGTACAGTCCAAGATATACAGTCTTTTCTTTGCGCTACAAATGAAAGGGATAGTTCACTCAAAAATTACATTTCTGTCATTAATAAATCTTCAGAACACAAATAAAGATTTTTTTTGATGAAATCTTTCTGTCCAAGCAACGCGATGTACACATTCAAGTCCAGAACAATATGAAATACATCATTAAAGTAATCCATGTGACTCCAGTGGTTTAACCTCAATTTTAATGGTGTGAGTGCTTTGTTTGCACACACACACACAAAAAAAACGCACATTATTTATTTACGAATACTGGCCTGCAATCAAGTAGGGGAAGAATATTTTGGGGAAGACTCGGGACCGGGAGTTTTTCTGTGTTATTATTTAATAAACAATGATGATAATAATTAGGAATAGGAGTTAAATAATTGAAGAATTTAAAGTGATTTAAGAGAATAAATACAAAAAAATAGTAAAATAAGTTCTAATAGTTATGAATTAATCAATGTTTTATATGTGCACGCATTCATTCTTATTCGTAAACGCAAATGTTTCTCGTCTCATCATCACATTCATTTATGCATTACATGAATCATGACCGCATATTTTCAATTCAAAATGGCCAAATTTCAAATAAAGTTGAGTAGCTTGCATGACTAGATAAACAGTTGTCTAATACTTGCATCTCCTTACATCTTTCCACAAACTCTTGTTGTGTTGTGACAGTGACAGTAAATCTTTAAAAAAAATGTAATCTCAATTTCAAAAGCCTAAAAATGTTACTTTTAAAACTGTGTCATCCTTAAAACAGCTTTACTTATTCTACGATAAAATGTTAAGATAAGACAAATAAAATGGAAAAATAGGAATTTTTTTTTTTTTACTCATAGCTCAGACAAAATCATTGGCTCTAAAAATCACAATTCATTTCAAATGTATGCTGTTTTGTTGTTGTTATTGTTTTATTTCTTTCACTTTTTGATTCCTGAAAATGGTATCACTAAAATGCATCATGTATCACTGATTTCAACATTTATAATAATAAGAAATGTTTCTTGAGCAGCATATCAGTATATTAGAATGATTTCATGAAGGATCATGTGACACTTAAAAACCTTAATGTGCATCATATTTTGAGATTTCCTTTCAAGTAGCTAGCTTTCAGTTAAAAGCGCTCAAACATACATTTTAGTCTGGGACTAGCTCAAGTTTTATAATTATTATATAGCTTTTATGACCTTACACAATAAATAATTATTTGTTGCATTGCAGATTTTAATCTAAACTGCATCAACTATATGCCATATTTCCTTCTGTCCTCAAGGTATATCCTAAAGTATCCTCTTTTCCCTTCCAGTATCTTTTTGAATTATTCACACTCTAAACTCAAAAACACCCTCAAAACTTAATAAGCTCTCATTGAATGGATCATCTGTTTATGAAGCATGGAATAAGATGAATTCAATCATAATTCACATGCACTCAAGTCCACAGGTAATCGTTAATTTACAGATAATATGATACCACTTGTCTGCGATATTATTGTCCGCATTATGCAAATGCATTTGGCTCATAGAGGGTTGCTCAACTGAGCTCAACCTCATTATTGCAGATACTTTGTAGTGCTGGAGTTCAGTGACACAACAGCAAACACATACGTTCAGATCAGGTGCGATAAAGCCAGGGGCTCATCTGGGCTCACAAGAGATCACGAACTACCTCAGCAGACTCTTAAAGCGGCTATCCAATACCAGGCTTCTGCACGATTCGATCAGGCCAGCCGAGAATAGATTAAAACTATTTGTCACCATTGTGAAAGAGGGGGGAAAAAACTCAGAACCGTGATGGTATAAGAATGAAACCAAAGTAGAGAGTGGAATAGACTTCTGCCCCAGTGGATGTTTGATAATTAGCTGGCTCACAGTGAGAGTGGAGCTGGCGGTATTTGTGCTGCCAGCCGTGGCCGGGTGAGATTCCCCGGAATGGAGGACAGAAGAATTGCATTTTGTAAATACCTGCATAATACATAGCTGGTCCTTCTGTGACTGTATTTTTTTCTTTTCTCATTTCATTGTTTTGCACAGATGGCATGACTTGAAACCCATGAACTGCCCAAAGGCCTACCCTTCCAACACAATGCACTTGTGTGTCTCATACGCAGTGAATTTGGTCCTGCTTTCTGCAAAACAATCGCAGATTGATTATGTTTTTTTCTTTCACGACATTTTGTTTCTTCAAACTTTGGCACTTTAATTGTTGCTACTTTTCAAATGCATTTTAATGTATAGACCCAGACCAGACTCAAAATATGAAATCCATCATGGAAACAGCATTTTTAAATATGATATTCATTGAGTGAAATAATCATGTAAACAAATAAAATGTACATTTTTACAGTTTTACATGTTTATGTATTTAGGATATATGAATCTGCAGTTTATACAAAAATATAGTGAATTAAATTAGCATTTGATAGAAATGTTCATGTTTCACAAAAATTAAAAAGTATTCCTGTGATGAATAGATGTGCACTTTTGGACATTTTTAGTACATCTTTTTTTAAACTAGTAAGAGTGTGAATATATTTTAGAAGAGGTTATTTTAAGGGGAAAAATGCCCATAGTTGAAGAAACATCTTATGTTGCTGATGGACCTTTAGTCCTGCTTCAAACTCATTTTGTCTGTATGTTCATTGAGACTTTCATCCACAAGGTGAATGCCTCAAGGGAGTATAAAACCCTTCAGGTTGCCGCTTCCTCCCTTCAGGTCATGTTATCATTTCAGATAACATTCCCTTTGATCAGAATTGGTGTTTATAGAACCTGCATTTCAAGACTTTTGTGTGGCTAGACTGTCATTAGGAAGTCTAGCCACAATCACAGTTTGATCTAAACAGAAGAAGCCCTATAATTTCCTCTAATATTATAATGTCTTTGTAAGTAGGCCAGAAGGAACAAATGGTGTTTTTTAAGCATCCTCATATACCACAGCCTGAACCTGTCCCCTTGTGTGTCACAGGACAGTGACCTGGAGGCTATGATCAGACACATGGAGAATGTTCTGGATGGGGACTCAGATGGTGAGTATAGCTTATGGTGTAGCCTAGTCATTCCACACAAGAAAATGAATACAATATTGCTGATAGTCCTGTGTACCAATACAACCCCACTGCCAGGTACATTTCATTATCAAAGATATATAGCATCTTTCTCCAATACTGACTGGCCAATTACATGAGAGGTCAGTGAGCAGACACAAAACTGCTTACTGAAGGTCACAGGCCTGTAAAAATGATACATAAGAACGTAAGAACGCTCTTTTAGCTCCATTCACTTAGAGTGAATGGTCCATTTGCTAGTTTTCCCCCTCTTTTTAGATTTTTTTTTTCTTGTTTCTGATGACTCTGGAGTGAGAATGTCAGGAAGCCTGTTTGTCTGCCACTTGAAGCCATTGCGACATTGATTAGGTAATTCATGTGAGGCTATTTACAGGCTCTGACCACATCAGATAGGTTCTGTGCATTTCCTCATCGATAGAACTGGGGTATTTCTGTCCAAGTCTCAGTTTCCTGGTTTATTTTACCTTCTTAGGTTTCAGATGCTTCATAAGAATTGCCATCTTGAACCACATCAATCCCAGAATTTAGTCTTTCATTTCTCTTTGATCATTCTTTTCTTTTTCTAAAAAGTACTACATTCTAGAGAAAAACCACACTGAATGTGAAAATGTTTGAACCCATAGTCAACAGATTATTGATATATATATATATATATATATATATATATATATATATATATATATATATATATATATATATATATATATATATATATATATATTTCAAATTTAATTATTTCAAAGACTGTCAAACGATTAATCGCATTCAAAATGAAAGTTTGATGTTTACATTATATTTATATATATATATACATATACCTTCAAGCTTTGGGTGTTAATCTGGCACTTGGTGCTAATTTCCGTAATAATTTGGCAAACCCTATTTTACTTGAAGCAAACTTTCCAATTTTCCCTGACTTTGCAAGATGGCAAGCCACTCTAAGGTTACTGAAACCCTACAACACCAGGTTGTCCAGATGAAGGCCAAAGGGATGACCCTTTCAGCTATTATATACATATAAAATACATGCATGTGTGCATATTTACATATACATAATTATACAAGTTCACCCACATGCAATGATCAGGCATAACATTTTGACCAGGTGAAGTTAATAACACTGATAATCAGTGAACATGTTGTCCTCAAAGTTGATGTGTTAGAAACAGGAAAAATGGATTTGACAAGGGCCAAATTTTGAAGGCTAAACGTCCTTTAGAGTGTCTCCAAAACTGCAGCTCTTGTGGGGTGTTCCTGGTCTGCGGTGGTCAGTATCTATCAAAAGTAGTCCAAGGAAGTAACAGTGGTGTACCGGTGAAAGGATCATGGGTGGCCAAGGCTCATTGATGCACATGGGGAGCAAAGGCTGCCCCGTGTGGTTAGATCAAACGGACAAGCTAGCTCAAATTGGTTCTGATAAAAAGGCATCAGAATATACAGTGCATCACAGTTTGTTGCGTAAGAAGCTGCAAAGCCGCAGACAAGTCTAATTAATTTGTTTTATTTCAAATTTTAACAATGCATTTAGCCACTTTAATCATCATTGATTAACGTGAATTATTTAGACACCTTAATTATTATTGTGTCATTTAAAACCTAACAATTATGACATGTTTGGTTTGAAAAGTGTACTTTTCTTCTTTAAAAGAAATTCCACTTGTTACTGTTATCAAATACAATGGCATTCATAGTGTATTTTAAGTGTTTAAATGCTTTTAGGAACCACTGTAAATGAGTATTTGTATTTATCACCTTGAGTATTTATTTTAAATACTATTATTAGTATTCGTGTGTTGATATGCAATGTGATATTTCTCAATAGTCTGTATGTCAGAGCCTATTGTTCAAAATATGATAATTGACACATCCTCATATCAGGCCACACACATATATATATATACACACTTCTGAACTCAGCTTATCTGCAGAGTTAAATAAATGATAGTGGTGTTAGGACAATGCATGATGGGTAATATCAGCCCAGGGTCGATCTTTTAGGCTCATGTTGAATTCATGTTGAACTGCCTGACAAAATGCACTTAAAAAGATAGATTCATGACTTTGAATGACAGGTAAAATACAGTAACAGGAAAATGTTGCATACAGTGCTAATCTTTTATGCTGCTGAAAGACCAACAGTGACATTTATACACACAAACACACTTGAAGTACACAATGCACAAGGCGCTCTGACATATGACTTATGTGTCCCCTTCATCCCCTGCTGACTTCTCAAACACACACACACACACACACACACACACACACACACACACACACACACACACACACACACACACACACACACACACACACATATTTTACACATACAATCTGGTTTGGCTTGTTGAACCGTAACATGCATGTCACTGTGGCTGACAGCTCAGAAATGCAGCTTTCTGCTCGAGCTCCACTTTCATATCTCTGACTTCATTCAGCACTGGCCTACATAAAGGAGTAGCTAAAACTTTACCAAACATTTTTCTTTATGTACTTGTGTAAAATGTCTTCCCTTGGTGCCCATTGTCCTCTATGATTCTCTAATGGCTATGATGTCACGCAAGTTGTAAACTCTATAATATTCTGCCATGAAAATTGCCTTTTTATTAGAGCCCTGCTCATAAACATTCACAATAAACCTGAAATATATGTTCAGATAAACACATTTATTGCTCTGAAGTAGATGAACTGTGTTGCCTGTTTTTGATTTTCTTTTTTTTATTATATTAATATTCTACAGCTTTCCTGCATCATAGACAGCTTAGGACTGTAATGTATAATTTCAGTGATAAACTGAATCAATAAGGCAGCTTACTTTTGACTAGAAATCCGATTTAATTTTTATACACTAGTGTTACAAAAAACTTTTGGGAACTACTCCCAGGTTTTTGGCCTAATCGTAAATGCAGAAATGTTATCTGGAGAGAGAATATCAATAATTATTAAAAATAATAATAATAATTTCGATTCATTGCTGCTTATGGAAACTGTGAATGTTTGATGTGAGTTTTACAAAAAAGGCTATAAATCATGAATGGAACGAGATATTTTTCACTAAACATGGCATGTGTATGAGCTTTAAGGGTTAGTTCACCCAAAAATGAAAATGATTTCATTAATTACTCACCCTCATGTCGTTGGACGCCCATAAGACCTTTGTTCATCTTCGGAACACAAATAAAGATATTTTTGTTGAAAGCTGATGGCTGAGAAAGGCCTCCATTGGCATTCAGTACATTCCCACTGACCCACTCACAAGACCCATAAAGGCACTAAAGACGTCGATACAAAATCCATCTCACTGCAGTTGCTGTACAATAATTTTACAATGCAAAGAAAATAGTTATTGTGCGCACAAAAATCTAAATAACAACTTTATCCACCAAGTTATTGACGTGAACTCGACGCATGCGCGAGAATAGGGTGCAGCTCCACCGTTCGATTCATGACCCAGAAGAGGAGGAGCACCGCTATTGCGTGAGTTCACGTCAGAGACCTACACGGAAGACAATAACTTGGCGGATAAAGTCCTTATTTAGATTTGTTTTGCGCGCAAAAACTATTCTTGTCGCTTTGTAAAATTCAGCCCGGGTGATGGACGAGTCCCCCTCTGAGCCCTCAGCCACTGCTTCCTCAAAGGAAGACATGTCGGTGGGATTGAGGAGATCCTCGAAGTATTCCTTCCACCATCCAACAATATCCCCAGTTGAGGTCAACAGCTGCCCATCTCCACTGTAGACACTGTTGGTAGGGCATTGCTTCCCCCTCCTGAGGCGTTGAACGGTTTTCTAGAATCTCTTCGAGGCCAACCGATAGTTTTTTAAAGTGAACTCAAATTAAAAAAGCACATTCCACTAATATTTCATTCATTATAACAACTACTTAAATATTATGTGTAATATTGTTACCATAATTTTTTTAAAGATACTGTGTAATATTTTGACAGTGTAGATACGTGTAATGAAATTGTTATTAAATTACAAAATTAATGTAATTGTTGTATTCCTGAGGTAAAATAGTTACTAATCATATTAAAAGGAAATTGCGTTTCATTGATAAAGTAATCCAAACCACATTTATAATGGGTAACTTACGGTATAACAGTAAGCGATAACATTTCCAAAGTAACCTTCCTAACACTGAATGTATGTGAGAATAAACACATTCTTTCTGTTGTGGGACTGTGGAATTTCTTTGAATTGTCATGAATTTAATTCTACTTCCTGTCATTCAAATTCAAATTCAACTTCCTGTGGGGCAATTCAATTTAAGTCAATTGTCAATTTAAGTCAATTTAAATTCCAATTCATGAATTGAATGGAGGCCAGTTCTGAAATTCTGCATTTTGCACAAGCCTGGTGCTTTTACATTAAAAATAAAATGGAAATGGAAGTTTCCATGGAATGATAGTTGAGTCTTTTCTTCCCTGTTACGATGTATATCGGCTTCTAGAATAAAAAATGTAGGACGGGACTTCATCCTCAGGCACTGATTGGATCATACGAAGTTGAATGTTGCTAACTTAATGGACGCATTATTTAAATTATGTGCACGGGTAAATCATTTATAATAAACACTGCAACATTTTTGTTAAAAAGAATAAGAATTGTCCATTTTGATTTCATGATAACTTTGTCCATAGACGTACATATTCAGTCAACTGAAGTCAGTCCAAACTTTTGTCTGATAGTGTATGTGTATTGTGTGTGTGTGTGTGTTTCAGGAGCTGAAGCAGAGGGTGAGAAGCCTCAGCTGGGTTCTCTGGGAGTGAGTAGCATCAATACCTTCATGGCTGAGGGCAGAATAGAGCGGATGAGAAAGTGAGTGTGTCATCCTTGACTTGGTCAAAGCCATTACCTGTAAGAGTTTCTCCCATTCCCAGGCACCTCACAATTACTTTTATGCACTAATAGTTGCATTTACCTACATTCTCAGAATCATTATGTAAAACTTCTCCTTGATAAAGCAAATTAGTTATTACTTTTCTTTGTGTGATACGCATTTAACTTACCCGCCCTACCCCAGGCCTTCATATAGGTTATCTTACACTTAATGCAGTTGATCGGTGACAATTGCAGGGTAACAACTCGCTGTGTGATGTAGCCTATAAAATGCAGTTAGAATGCACCTAAAATCAAGATATTGGGGCTAAAAAGTTTTGGTCTCATTGACTCTCATATTTTTTATATGATACTGCAGAAATATCACACACAAGTAACGAGTATCACACAAATGCTATTTTTGCCCCTGAATAGCACATGTGCAAATGTGTTATTGATTAATACAACAGTGGTTTCACAGACAAGGCTTATAGTCACAGACTAAAAAGCATGTTTGAGTTGTTTTTTACTGAAAGAAACTTGCACTGGCATATCTTAAAATATGTCATTTTGTCTCAAGATGGACACCAGTAACGTTTATAAAACCTACTTAAAGGGTTACTTCAGTGATTAGCATTTGGCTTTCAATCAGTAGAAACCCTGGAGCATATTCGAATGATCGTACCCCCCAAGACGAGAGATTTATGCTTTTTATTTCTGGAAAAATTACTCTGATGACGCAAATATCGTCAGTTCGCGTCATCTGAGAATTTTTTGGCCAGAGTTTAAAGACCACAGCCAGCCGAGGGAGGTATTTCCGGATGTTTTCAACCTGCACATGGGGGGTGGGATCGTACTCACAGCTCAGCTCACAGCTGCAGGCATTCATGTAAACGGTGTGGCCGGCGGAGCAAAGTAAGTGTTTCAACTTCTCAAATTAATTCCTATGAAAGTTAAGCTTACAAAGGCATGAGCTGAAAACGCGCCAGACTGAACACGCGCTGAGATTCACTGCCGCAAGCGCGGATGCGTTTACCTCAGCTCTCATCACAATGAATGAAATCTGAATCTGCAGTGTTTGTGCTGTGACACTCAATTAGCGGCTAAATCACATTATATTGAACAGACACGTTTAGTTTTTAATTGTAATGTCTGTTCTTTATCTGAACTGATTTTGTAAAAAATGAACACGCTAGGAGAGTGATCCAGTCACAGTGTTTTGGGAGTGGCCTCACAGGGCAGCGAAGCATTCTGGAAATTTGTTCTCATCTCCTATTCCCTTTAAAAGTTAGTTGCCCTTGTGCCATGGCGGATTCGCTATTTACATGGTGGAATTTGTAGAATGCTTCTCTAGAGAGGAATCCTATTATTTTTAATATTTAAAAATGTTTGTGTGCTGCTTCCTGCGTGTGTAATAATCAGAGTGTACGCACATTGTACGCATAGTCAGTGGCGCATTAATTTTCAGTTGCCTCAAAATAACCTGAACACACCTCATTTTCAGGCCAGCATGCCCTGGGTGGACAGACTACATGGTGCTGGACGTGAAAATGACAACTGCGTTGGGCTGAAACTAGCAAAAAAAACGTGTGTCGCACCTGCCATCACATTGCGCCGGGTGTAAGTCAAATGTCTAAATGACTTACTTATTTAGACATTTACCACCACCTACTGGCAGTATTAGTTTCTTATATAGAGTATCATTTCATACATTAAAAAATATTTCCATATTAATAAAAAACCCATTAAAAGGATTTTCTGCCATTTACCCACCCTCATGTTGTTTTAAATCTGCAGGACTTTCTTTTGAAGATTGCTGGTAACCAAACAAAAAGTCTTCTTTTATGTTTCACAGAAGAAAGTCAATAGAATTTTGAAACGTATAGAATAAATGTATCAGAATATCGAAACTGTAGCATTGGTTTTTGATTGTTTTAGCAATGATCATTTAGCAGTTTAATGGCTTTGTAATTTCCTTTTATTTCAATTTTCTCAAAATTACAAGGGTTTCCATGTGATTAAATTCAAGCATTACATGAGCATAGTATGAACATTATATGAGCATTATATAAATTCAAAATCAAATTTAGTGGCCTCTGGACAATATTTTCTAATGTGAACTAATGTCTGAAAGCACATAAATGCATATTTATTGGTCTTTCTGTACACTGTTGTACATATCAATGTAGGCGCTTGCTGTGTTAGTAACCCAATAATCTTGGAAGCTCCTCCCTGTGGTATATTTAGCTACATTTTAATATGAGCTTCTGCTTAATTTACTCTTTATTGTGCACAGATGCTTCTCCATTTTTCATCTGGACTTCATCTCTGTCATTTTATTCAGCTTCTTTTCTTATGTTGTCTGTACACATCTTTCAATCCACAGAGCTTATTCTATTCTCCTCTTCACTGTCTTTATTATCTCCACAAGAGCAGAAAAATCTTTCTCGCAAAAGTTTTGGCTCAGTATGGGTTTTTTGTATTTGAAAGGAATGAAAACTTTCAGATGTTTCAATTTCAAAAAAAAGATTTTTCTTTTGAATTGTATACATCGAAGACAATGATCATGACTCAAAATATTAAAGGTGCTGTATGTAAGCTTTTCACTTTACCAAAGCATAAAAATACCATAATATGCTTGTAGATATATGTAGGAAATATGCTAAATTCACTTACTTGTTTCTCAGAAAAACAATGCTACAGGCAGTTATTCTACTTTGAAATTTGTGTTCCGTGTTGGAATTTCTGTTTTTGTTTTGGTCTGTGCAATACCGCACACTGCTGGTGTACCCAATAGTATTTCAACAACACAGGTTGCCAGTTGGCAGAAAACATAGTGTATTGCAGCACACTGTAAACCCTAATGTTGTCTTTACTTAAACAAATCAAGTAATCTTGACTAAATATTACTAGTTTAGTCCAAAAACTCAAAAAATATAAGTTAGTATAACTTATTATCCTACAAAATACATAAACTTAAGATTTCAAGTTGAATGAACTCAAAATCATAATTAATTAAAATAGCTCGCTCTGGTTTTGCGTTGATGTGATTGGCCATGCAAGGAGTTCTGTCTGGCAACAAGAACTAACTCACTGATTGGAGGACATTTACAAAAGGCGGTCCTTTTCTTGTTGCTGATTTAAATTAAGATGGAGACTTGTTCATTGTGTGCAATCTTAAAATCGGTAAGTAAAAATTCGTAAGTTACTAAACATAATAATAATATGTGAACTAACTTATAACTAACCAGACTAACTTTATTTCTGTTTTAATGAAAATAATAGTTTCGTTGGAAGTCACCATGATGGAGATAAGTGTTTGCTTTAGTTGGGCTCTTGACCCTTGACTGTATAATAATAATATAATGTTTCTCTGGCTGCTTTGTGTTTGAGAGACACATTTGGGAAGGAACACAAAGTCAAGAGAAAATATCAAGTGATGTTGTTTAATCATTGACGATGATAACATCATCATGTATTGGCAGAATCCCTGATCTCATGCAGAGTCTAATGCTGTGGTTGTCAAAGCAGTTATTAATAGTTTTGAAATATTAATACAAATTTCCATGAGATGGATGATTGTTTAAACTAAGTATCTTCAGTTACTGTAACTCAGTTATAAGTACATTCAACTTAAATCTTCTATTCCATTCCATTATGGGCTTAAGTACATTGAAGGCAGTCCACTTCACTTATTCAACTAATGCTTCATTACTTAAAAAATTTAAGGCAACGAGTTACCTTGGTTTTTTTAAGTAGATTCGACTTATCCGGGTTTACAGTGCAGCCATGGCAGATTCTACCCGACCTAAAAAGCCTCAGCATTACATAAGTCCCTATGAACGAGAGCATATTAAAACTCGGATAAATCGATGTATCAACTTGCATTGTGGCTTTTATTGTATATTGCGCTCGCCAGGAGGGGGCCAGGGAAACAACTCTCTCAAATATTTTGAATTTGGACTGCAGTTAGTCCTATATACCACACCTAATTATAATAATGTTTCACAATATTAGTGTTTTTAATTTGTTTTTGATCAAATAAATGCAACCTTCGTGATCAAAAGAGACCCCAAACTTTTGAATGGTTTTGTATTTTCTTTTATAAAGATGGAATTACACTATACAGGGAAAACTAAAAATATTCAACCTGGAAAAAAATATTATCTGGAAAATATTTAGCTTCTATTCAGTAGACACTGCTTTTTAAAATAGTATTATTATTTTTCTACTGACCATCAGAGAGACTAGACGCTATTGCTTTGGCTGTCAAAAGAATACAATTCTGTAAATTGTTGTTCCAAACCTGTATGAGTTTCTTTATTCTGCTGAACACAAAAGAAGATATTTTAAAGAATGTTGGTAACCAGACAGCTGACGGTAGCCAATGATTTTTGATGGCCTTTTTTTTCAACTGTTTGATAACCAACATTCTTTAAAATATCTTATTTTGTATTCAGCAGCAGGAAGAAAATTGCCCTTAAAGGAACACACCACCGTTTTTAGAAATAGGGCTTATTCAACTTCTTTCCTACATTTAGATATGTGGGCAAATGCATTTGACGCAACACATTGCGATCGCTCAACAGCCGGAGGACGTGAGGATGAGAGCCGTGATATCTCTGCGCAATATCTGCCTAGGAAATCGCCTAGTCTTAATCTGCATCACTAATTGTTCTCATTGTGAAGACCGCAAGAAGTAATTAGGTGGGTGTTTTTTTTTTTATCACTTTTACTTGGGACATGCTAGCTGGCAACATAGGATTCCATTCGTTATGCTAAGCTAAGCTAGCGGCGACCCTGCCAAACTAAAACAATGCATGCACCGAGACAAAAATGCATTTGGCCACAAAATGGAAAGAAGTTTAATAAGGCGTATTTGTATGGAGTGTTCCTTTAAAACTCTTACATTTCCTTTAAATCTCTTAAACTTATCATTATCTTTTTTCCAGATTTTTCCAGACCCCAGTTTAAAGGCTTTACAATGCCTTTCTATTCCATACCATACTACTCTATACATTCTATAATGTGCAGTACTGTGCACACCATACCCCAGTATTAGCTTGGTATTGTTCTCTTCCTTTCAGCATGACTGCAGAACCTTTCCTGACGGCAGGCCGAGCCTGTGGCTCCCCTACTGAGTGTGGGCTGAAGATATTAATAACAGAAGCGCTCTTCCTGTGAGGGCAGGAATTAGAGGCTGTCAGCTCCCTCTTTGCAAGTCTCATAAGAGCGTAAAGATGAGGAGGAGGGAGAAGTAGAGCACAGGTAGCAATTTACAGCAGCTGCATTTTCCCTACACAGCCTCTTGTCAGCTGTGTGATGATGCTACAGTCCTATTCTTCCAGATGCAGCTCCACTCAGCTCTCATTTCTCTCATTTGGTGTGAATAAATTATCAGGTATATGCAGGTGTTTCTGATGATAGTGCTGAACAGGTAAAATTCTCTTAATTGAGCCATAAGTTCGTTTCAGTGTCTTTTCAAGTGAAGGATCTTTCAGAAAAATAATAATATGAGTGATTCTTCAAATAGGGAAACTTTTCGATGCTCTAGGATGAATTTGAGGTTGTTGTTTTTTTAAAAGGGTTAGTTCACCCAAAAATGAAAATTCTGCCATTATTTATACTTATCCTCATGTCGTCCCAAACCCATAAGACCTTCGCTCATCTTTAGAACACAAATTAAGATATTTTTGATGAAATCCTAGAGCTCTCTGTCTCCTCCATAGACAGCAATTTAATTGCCACTTTCAAGGCCCAGAAAGGTAGTAAAGACATTGTTAAAATAGTCCATGAAACTCCAGTTCCCTTTCGGGGAACTCGAGCTGCGTCGAAACGCTGTGAGAACGCCTCTGCGTTAATGCGTCGTGAAGCGCCTGTAGAACCATTCCATCGGAAAAAAGATCGATCGTCGCCGACGTGATGACGTCGCCGACGTGATGACGTCATCAACCGGAGACTATAAAAGGTCCGCGAACACAAACAGGAACTAGCTTCTGAGCCTTCAGCAAGCGATCTGTGTGAACCTGTCTGTCTATTTGGTGTTTTTGTCTGTCTATATCCAGAGATTTTCCACCCTTTTGTTAAATATTGCAGTATATATTAACAAACAAAGAGAAAATAAAATAGATAGAGTAAAATGGCGAGTGAAAGCAGCTTTAAGAGGTGTGTTCATCCCTGCCCACGCTACATCACGAGCGGGGATACACACTCTCTTTGTGTAGCCTGCTTGGGAGCGCAGCATGCCCAGGCAGCCCTCGAGGGGGCTGCTTGCGAGCACTGTGAGCGTATGCCACTGAGAACGCTGCGCTCCCGCCGGGCACTCTTCGAGGAGGGTGCCTCGGCTCGTGTTCCCCGCGGCTCTGGTCCCGCTGCTGCCGAGGCAGAGCGGTGGCTTCAGTCGTGGGGTTCACACATGGACTTTACAGAGGGGTTTGAGACGGGCCCAGCCTTATCTCAGCCCTCACCTGTATCGTCCAGTGTCTCGTCTCGGGGTTTGGAAGCCCGCTCTGCGGTCTCTTCCTCCCTGGGCGGGGCACCGGTGCTCCAACTATCCAGCTCTGAGGAGGTGGACGTTGAGAGCATCGCGACTGAAGACTCGCCACTTCAGTCACCCGCTAGTGAGTTGAGGTTCTCACGAGAGCTGTGGCCAGGTTAAATATAAAAATAAGAAATGACTGGCTGGCTGAAATATCTGAATCCCATCGAAATCAGAGAGAACGAAATTAGATGAGCGATTCCTGCCCTCTCGTGCAAAGCATCAACGTCCTGCCATTCTTCCCTGACCTGCACACCGAGGTGTCTAGGTCATGGAGGAAACAAGCGGTATCATATAGAGTGTTCAGCCCACATACATCTGCATATAGTAATATATTTGGGCTGAGACACTATGGTTATGGGGCGATGCCGAAGATCGAAGAGACGCTTGCGAGCTATCTCTCGCCTTCAGCTGCATCGTCCCTGGCATTTCCCCTCCGAAGGAAATCGGTGCTTACCTCAGCACACGGTACCCGTCTTCCTTCGGTGCCCACAGGGGGCCGCGCTGCTAACCCCGCCGCAATGTCAGGGCGCAGAGGGTCTCCGCGGGCCACCTGAGGGTGGTCCGCCCCCTCCTCGGAGGGCATGCGAGCAGTCAGGTCAGGTGTTCCCTGCCGGTTCGCCGTTTCAGGGCACTGCACTCGCTGCTCAAATTACACCAGAGGCCAGCCTCGAGAGGCTGGTTCCCTTAGTTTCCCCTCCGTGGGAAGACGGTGCTTACCTCAGCATACGGTACCCGTCTTCCTTCGGTACCCTCAAGGGGCCGCGCTGCCAACCCCGCCACAATGTCGGGGCGCAGAGGGTCTCCGCGGGCCACCTGAGGGTGGTCCGCCCCCTCCTCGGAGGGCAGGGGAAACAAAAGGACGCTGAGGGTAGTCCCCTCCGAAGGGAAACGGTGTTTACCTCTGCCTACGGTACCCGTTGTCCTGCAGCGCCCTCTGGGGGCCGCGCTGCCAACCCCGCCGCAATGCCGGGGCGCAGACGGTCCCCGCGGGCCACTCGAGGGTGGTCCGCTCCCCCTTCGGGGGGCTCCCGAGCAGTCAAGTCAGTCGTTCCCTGCCGGTCCGCCGCTTCAGGGCACTGTGCTTGTTGCTCAAAATACACCAGAGGCCAGCCTCGAGAGGCTGGTTCCCTTAGTAGATTTTCTAGACGAGTGGAAACGTCTATCAAATATATCTCAGTGGGTCCTGCAGATAATAGAAAAGGGGTACGCCATTCAGTTCAGAAGTCGGCCACCTCCTTTCTGCGGTGTCCTACCTACAGAGGTGGGCCCGGAGCAGGCTCTGGTAATGGCACAGGAAGTAGAGACACTCCTGCAAAAAGGGGCTATAGAGAGGGTTCCCCCTCCCAGCAGGGAGTCTGGCTTTTACAGCCGTTACTTCATCGTGCCGAAGAAGGATGGGGGCTTACGCCCGATATTAGATCTGCGGCTATTGAATCGCTCGGTGGCCAAGCTCAAATTCAAGATGCTTACACTCAGACAGATTGTAGCGCAGGTCAAATCGGAGGATTGGTTTGTCACCATAGACCTCAAAGATGCGTATTTTCATGTCTCCATCCTTCCACATCACAGGAAGTTCCTGAGGTTTGCCTTCGGGGGAGAGGCATACCAATATCGTGTACTTCCCTTCGGTCTAGCACTGTCACCCCGCACGTTCACCAAGTGTGTGGATGCAGCTCTGGCGCCGCTGCGTCTACAGGGCATCCGCATACTGAACTATATCGACGACTGGCTGATTCTAGCGAATACAGAGCAGATGGCGGTTCAGCATCGAGATGCTGTTCTCGCCCATATGTCGAAGCTGGGGTTGAGGCTGAACGCCAAGAAGAGTGTGCTTTCTCCGGCTCAGAGAACCACTTTTCTAGGTGTGAACTGGGACTCGGTAATTATGCGGGCGCAATTATCGCCAACACGCATAGCATCGATCCTGGCAGCCGCCAAAGAACAGAAGCTAGGCCGAGCCGTCACTGTGAAACGGTTCCAGAAACTGTTAGGTCTCATGGCAGCAGCGTCCAACGTGATACCTTTTGGCCTACTGTACATGAGGCCACTGCAGTGGTGGCTCAAAACAAAAGGGTTCTCCCCGAGGGGAAATCCGCTCCGCACGATCAAAGTCACGCGGCGATGCCTACGTGCTCTGGTCATGTGGAAAAACCCGGGGTTTTTATCTCAGGGTCCCGTGTTGGGGGCTCATGTTCGTCGCGTAACGCTAACGACAGATGCCTCTCTCACGGTCTGGGGGGGCGACCATGAGTGGTCGCTCATCCCAGGGTCTATGGCAGGAACATCAGCGGCACTGGCACGTAAATCGGCTAGAGATGCTCGCAGTGTTTCTTGCATTGAAACAGTTCCTGCCCGACCTCAAGGGGCCACCATGTGCAGACAACACATTGGTGGTCGTCTATATAAATCACCAGGGGGGTCTGAGGTCCCGTCCGTTGGACAATTGGCACATCGGATCCTCCTGTGGGCCCAAGGGAAATTGCTGTCAGTCAGAGCAGTATATATCCCGGGGGTCCTGAATCAGGAAGCAGACAGCCTGTCGAGGCAGGGGCCGAGGCCCGGGGAATGGAGACTCCACCCAGAAGTGGTGGAGCTCCTATGGAAGGTATATGGGAGCTATTTGCTTCGGCGGAGAGTTCTCACTGCCCGCAGTGGTTTCTCTGACCCATCCAGCCCCGCTGGGGTTGGATGCCATGGTACAGGGGTGGCCGAGGCTACCTCTGTACGCCTTCCCCCCGATTGTCTTGCTTCCAGGAGTTCTGGAGAGGGTACGCCGGGACGGGGCCCAGGTACTCCTAGTGGCTCCGTACTGGCCGACCCGAGTATGGTTTTCGGACCTGATATCTTTCCTGGAAGGCTCTCCGATGGAGATTCCGACCAGGAGGGATCTACTCTCTCAGGCGGGCGGGAGATTCCTGCACCCACGCCCAGAGATGTGGAAACTGTGGGCCTGGCCTCTGAGGGGGCTAGGCTCATAGAGGAAGGTCTCTCGGCCGAGGTCGTAGAGACCATCCTTCACTCCAGAGCTCCGTCCACGAGGAAACTGTACGCTCTGAAAGGGAAACTTTTCTCAGCATGGTGCAGAGAACGCCAGTGGGACCCAGTTAACTGCCCGGTTGGTACAGTGCTGGAGTTTCTGCAGGCAAGGTTCTCGGCAGGGTTGACCCCCTCCACAATAGAGGCGTACGTGGCGGCCTTGGGTGCCGTCCACGTCCCTTTGGGTGGAGTGTCTTGGGAAGACACCCTCTGATTACACGTTTCCTCCGTGGCACTTTAAGGTTGAGGCCTGTTATGCACTCGAGGGTCCCAGCATGGGACTTAGCCTGTGTTTTGCGGGGCTTGTCCGAGCCTCCGTTTGAACCCTTGTAGGAGGTGTCGGATAAGTTCCTCACCTCAGGACTATATTCCTTTTGGCTATTTCATCTCTCAAAAGAATAAGAGATATTCAGTCCCTGTCTGTAGGGCCCTCATGTCTAGAGTTTGCGCCGGGGATTTCTCATCCCAGGCCGGGTTATGTCCCCAAGGTTCCTACGAGCCCACGGGGCCCCATTACTCTTCAAGCATTCTGTCCTCCTCCTTTCACGACGTCAGACCAGGAAGATTAATCTGCTGTGCCCTGTTAGAGCACTAGATACTATGTCCACAGAGCTGCCCTGTGGAGGAAAACTGATCAGCTGTTTGTCTGTTTCGGGCCCCCTAAGAAGGGGCCCCAGTATCTAAGCAGAGGATGAGCAAGTGAGTGGTCGAGGCCATCTCACTTGCTTATGAGGCGGCCGGGCAGCAGTCTCCACTGGCTGTCCGGACGCATTCAACCAGGGGTATGGCTGCTTCTTAAGCACTTTTGTCGGGGGCTTCCCTCCACGATATTTGTAAACGCGGCCGGATGGTCGTCTCCTTTAACTTTCGTCAGGTTCTATGAACTAGACCTGGCATCTACAGTTGGGGCACAGGTACTCTCGTAACCGTGTGCGCTTCGGCTTCACACATACGAGACACTTGGTCCTATGGCGATGTGGGTATAAGCGTTCTCACAGCGTTTCGACGCAGCTCGAGTTCCCCGAAAGGGAACGTCTCAGGTTACGTATGTAACCCTAGTTCCCTGAGGGAACGAGACGCTGCGTCGCTCTGCCATACTCCCGGCGTGTCCGTGATCACTTACTTCAGGCTTTATCAGAAGCTAGTTCCTGTTTGTGTTCGCGGACCTTTTATAGTCTCCGGTTGATGTCGTCATCACGTCGGCGACGTCATCACGTCGGCGACGATCGATCTTTTTTCCGATGGAATGGTTCTACAGGCGCTTCACGACGCATTAACGCAGAGGCGTTCTCACAGCGTTTCGACGCAGCGTCTCGTTCCCTCAGGGAACTAGGGTTACATACGTAACCTGAGACGTTTTCCACTGTAAACAGTTGAAAGTTTGTGAATCTGAAAGAAGAAAAAAATTGTCAAGGCCCTGGAAAGTGTTTGAAAATTAACATACATATATACAGGTCCATGAAACATTTTGTGGTCTATAACGGCCTGTTATGTGTTTCCTGCGTGAGGTACTTGCCATGACATTCACGCACATGCACAAAACGTAGTACCTCAGTGTTTCACAGACTCAAAAATAGGCTGAAACCACCGAATCGTGATGCCTGGAAAATGCTTTTTTCAAGATGAATGTGTCCCCACATTAAGTGCTTGAATTTGAGGGTATTGAACCTGTAAAGTCCTTGAACCATCCTTGAATTTGAAGTTAACCAATGTGTGGGAACCTTGGACTGTATTTACAACATAAACTGCGTAGGAGACGGACACGGGCTAGAACGAAATTGTTGAATGAAGTCGTTATTTTTGTTTGTTTTTGCGCTCTAAAAATATTTTCTTGTCACTTTGTAAAATTATATTTGAACCACTGGAGTCACATGGGCTATTTTAACAATGACTTTGCTTTCTGGAGCCTGAAAGTGTTAATTACATTGCTGTTTATGGAGGGGTCAGATTTCATCAAAAATATCTTAATTTGTGTTTACGAAGGTCTTACAGGTTTGGAACAACATGAGGGTGAGTAATGACAGCATTTTTATTTTTGGGTGACCTAACCCTTTGAAGCATATAATGTTGAGCCATAAATTGTAATAGTGTTCGGCTTGTTTTATTCTGTTTCTTTACTTATTTTAAAGAAAAGTCCACAAGACTAATAAACAAAATAATGTTGAAAGGTAAATTAGCCAGAATTTCATTTTTGACAAACTTTTTAAATGTTTAAAACATGTTAAAATTAGGGCTCGATCTTGGAGCTTTTTATGAGAAATATATTTTGTATATTTTTGTGCACAAATTGTCATTTTTTATGACAAAGAATTGTTGACCCTGATACTGCTGCCATTACCATCACACTAAGTATGCCAGAGATAAATGGAGGTTTTACAAACATAATTGAATGTGGTTATGGTGGAAAATAAATAGAAGTGACAAGAGTACATAACTGCAGGGTAGATAAGTGACAGTTTGGGGATCAGGAAGATTTTTCCATTAAAAACTCAGAGGAGATTTATTAGGTTTCATTACCAACTGTCTGCAAATTCTAACTTGTCCATATCCATCTATTTTTGCAAAATTATAGTAATTTGACTGCTCGCTAACTTGCTGTGCAGATGAAACATTAGTAGCTTGTTAGGTTTCATTCAAGAGTTTGTGTAGTCAAAATGATTCAAGTATTATTTTGTTTTGTAGCATTATTAATATTTTGAGTAGGCTTTATTATTATATTTTCATTTTTATTTTTTATTTCTAGTAATTTTGATTAATGGAATTTAATCTTTAATTCCATTAAAGAAAACACTTAAATAGTTTTAGTTTTCCCCAACTGAAGAATCACCTATTTTACTTGAACTGTTAATAAATACATGATATTGGGTCACATGTATCACCAGATGCCATCAGAGTTGGTAAAATAACTAAAGCTGGGACCGAGCTCTGGTCTTGTGCATTTTGAGTCCCACCTAGTAGCAAGTGCCATCCTATATGAAATCCATCTGGGCAATTAATGGGGCCATTATGGAACCTGCAGACAATCCCATATTGAGCCTATTTTTCAGCCCATTTCATACCCACATGGGCCGGCACCATGATCGTGTCATCGTCCATCTCAGTGTTTCACTGTAGACATCGTCCGATGCCAATTTGGAAGACATCACCCAACCGTAATATGGGCCCCACATACAAATGTTGGCTGGGTATTAGGCTGTCACAGCATGTGTGATTAATTTCATATCTGTACATTTCCATGTCAAAATCTTGACCTTGAAAGCAATGGATGCTTTTAATCTTATTCTGGGCTTTTTTTACTATATGCCTTTACTGATGCATGCCTTTATTAACTCATTGGCCTGTATAAAAAACATTTCCTCTAAAAGCAACTTGTAGCAGTGAGTTTTGAACCCAAGCTCCCATTTGAAGCTCAGCATCTTCTTCCTCATCTTGGGCTGGCCCTTCTGACAGATAGAAATCTTCCTTTGTGTTCTGTAGATTTCAGTGCATTATACAGTAATAAGCATTTCGGGAATACCTTGAGGACAGTACTCAGAAAACAAAAGCAGCGTCTCACGTTGATGTTGTTTGATATGATCATTTGATGACGATAACACTATCCTTCACCTCGCTCATCCTTGCGTGACACACACAAGTTATCTGAAACGTTTTAATGGTATTGCAGCTTTCGCTGATCATTATGTAGGACTTATTTTGTTGACTGCAGCTCATTCCGCCTCTGCAAAAGCTGATCAAAGCTGCAGCAGGCATGCATTCAGTGATATATAGGTTCTCTTTCATCAGACTAAGCGCAGAGAACCTGTGCCGCTGAAAAAACATCTCAGCTAATGGCGTAACAGCCCAGAGCTGTAGATGTATGCAAGACATTATGCTTTTGTAGTTGAGGAGGTTCCCGGGGTTTGGGGAGCTCTATGGAAGTATAGAGAGTGGTGATTGCGAAAGAAAGAGGTTTGCCAGGAAGTTGATGGGCGGGCGGAGGGCTGCGTTTATCATGCTGGGAGTGGGGGCTGATTGCAGCTCAGCCTTGATTACCACCACTAATCAGCTGGAAATGGACTATGAGTGGGCATGTGTGTGTATGCGAGTTTGCAGCAAGTTTGTCGACTTGGAAATGGAACGCCTCTCTTATATGAATGCACTGTCTGAAATTGACTTTTGAGACAACAGTGTTGAAGAGGGCTGGTCGTTGTGATCTCAAAGGTCTCTCAAATGTAATTGTCTTCATTCTTGGCTGCTTGACAAATTTGTGAGTCATAATAACAGAGGGGTTTTATTGATTTCTCCTTTTACCATGTCTTAAACCTCATGACTAGCATATTTAGTGTTGTCCTTCACAAAGAAAGGATGTGTTTATAATGCCTCTTGATTTAGTTTTGTCACAATACAAAGTTGTTTTATATGCAACAGTTTTGATTAATCCTTGCAATTTTTTAGGTCAAACTAAACCTCTTTCAGACATGAATATAAACATGCATACTTTTTCACAGAGCTATCCAGTTAACTTTTTTCAAAGTATTTGACAGTTTAAGGATAGTTCAGCATGGACTGTTATTTGTCACTAACAAATGAAAAATGAAAAATGAATCATGAGGAGTGTGATGAGACACTTATGCTGCATTTACACTACAGGTCTTGATGCACAATTCTGATTTGGTGACTATATCCGATTTTTTTGACCACCCGCTTACATCATCTTTAAAAAGCGGCCCGTATATTTGCATTTACACTGTATACTTGCGAAACAGCCCAAGATGTTCTTAACCGGAAAAGGAAGTAAAACGGCACGATATGCAATGGACACACACAAAATGATTATGCAATGTTTCTTTAAAGGCCAGCAAAACATTTCTCTCGTAAGGCGGAGGAAAAGTGGAGAGCCCTTCACAGGGTTGCCAGGTTTTCACAACAAAACCCGCTCAATTACAACTCAAAACTGTGTTAAAATAGCCCAATTCCGCTGGGAAAACTGCAGACTTCACCGGCACTTGATCGCAGTTCGTGTCCACCTGAGTTGACGTCATTCGTCTCTGTCCCTTTTTCAATGACGTACGACTCGCATTTCCTGGGGATATCCGATTTGACCGCTTACATGGCAGATGCAGATGCACGTATCCGATTCAAATTCGGATTTATTACCACATATGAGTGAGGCCTGAATCCGATCTGAGGATATTGGAATCCATGCGTTTTTTCCTTCTTACATGTTCGCATGTCATATGTAAAAAGGTTTTGCTACAAACTCAACTTACTGGCTTCTCTTCTGTATGATTTTACATATCTTCAGACCTTATTGTTATGAGCTTCCAGAACTGCTGATTGAGGTTGTATGTGACATCCTAATTGAAATCATTTCCACAAATGCACATTGAAATAAAAAGTGTAAATAACAGTTTTTTTTATTTTATTAATTGCAAACAATAAATGCAACCATAATAAAAGTACTCTCGCAATATTCAAAGTGCAAACAGAGACCAGAGCTGAGAGGTGGTAACAACTACACAGCCCAGCCTAAGATTGCATTGATATTAGGAGACAGGCTATTGCATGTATCAGGGAGTGTTACGAACCCCACTAGGAAGAATGCTTGTGAAAAGGGGTTAGCAACATAAAAGGACATGCGAAACAGAAAGTGCCATTGAAAATCATTTATTAATGAACATACGGCGCTCACGTGTCAGGTAGTGAATGGAAAGAAACAATATCCTCTTAGACATAAACAAACAGACAAAACGATAACAAATATAAGTGAAAGGAAACATAAGACGATGTCGGGGTGCACACAAAGCCCATGGGAACACAGGCTGCTACCAACGCTGTTTCATCCAGTGACGGGGTTCGGTCAGGCAGCTAGAATCACACGACAGCACACGTTCAGTTCCCCTCCTGTCTCCTCTCGTTCTCCCCTCATATATCCAACTCCAAACGTCATTAACGAACGAGCGACAGGTGTACAGGGGCGGAGCTCACCCTCAGAAGAAAATCAAACCACAAACAATCACACAGATAATAATATATGAAATATTTTATATAATGATTATTCATAATAATTATAATAATTGTGATTGCATGTCTGACATTTATCAGGTGCTTAGGCTCTGTTGCGCAACAAATCCTCCGCCATGGTCTTTCTTGTCAGTCATCTTGCCTTACTCTCGTCATGTGATCACTGTGTGTGACTGCAGCTTGTGCTGGAACAGAGGTGGAACGGTCTGTGAAGAAGACATTTACAATAGTCAATATAATAAATGTTAAAGCACATTTAACAAATACCTGAGCACACAAGTAATGCACCTAAACACTACCTGAGATTAACATTGCTATGTTTTATGTTTTTGGTCCAGCCCCGACGTCGCACAAAAATAGAAACTAAAATAGATTAATTGCATGTTGCCGTAGCGGCTGGTTAGGATATAAAAACGGAAAATAATTTTCTGCCAGTACATTATCCAGTAATTTTATGGAAATTTCTGTTAACCCTTAAAACACAAACTAATGTGTCTAATGTGTAATTCAAAATACAGGTAAAACACCTGTAAAAAAAAACGATACAGAAAATTCCTACATATTTATACAGTTCATTGTGCCCTATTTTTACAAACTTTTTTACAGTGTAACTAACATGGAAAAGATTCCTTTCATCATGTCGTGGCGTCAAATCGGTCGACACGGTGTTACGCTCCAGGGCGATCACAAGGGCAAGTCAGCTTATCACCTCGATGAGAAATCTTGTCACATTTTAATATCGTCACACCCCTATGAATCATATCCCAAATTAGGTTATTGGCATATTAATGAACACTAAACCCTAGACCTAACAAAGTAAATTAAACTACTACAAAATTTACTTTTTTCATAAGATGGATGGAGGGATGGAGGGATGGAGGGATGGATGCACTGTAAAAAAATTAGGTTGTTTTTTGTTGATTTAACTTAAAAAAGTAAGTAACCTGGTTGCCTTAAAATGTTGAGTATATTGAAATTAAAAATTTGAGTTGATACAATGAAGGAAATTTGTTTAATTAATAGAAACTCAAAAAATAAATTATCTGAACCACATAAAAAATTTGATAAATCATGAAAATAGCACTATTTGGCATGTCTCACTGCATCATCAGAAATAAAACACACACAATTACCCAATATGCTTAAAAAAATCTTTTAATAATATTTTAATAAAGATTGTCGAATCTCAAAAAATGTTCATTGTATAAACTCAAAATTTCAATTTCAATGAACTCAAAATTTTAAGGCAACGAGGTAACTTTTTTTCTAAATAATTTTTTACAGTGTGGAATTGTCCAGCTTTTAGAGGCTTCTTTGTTCCTATTTACTAGAATTACATTATTTACCAGTAATTCAGAAAATTACATTTTCTTGCATCATCAACGTCTGACCTCGACGGACTGAACAGAAGTAATTAACCGGAGAAGATTTCCATGTCAAAGAAGGCGGAGCCTCTATGCACACCTGTATACGTAATCACCACGGACCAATGGTTCAAAGGTGTTTACCAGCCAGCACAAACCTTTCCAGAAGGTTCGCTTTGGCAAGCTGTTTTAAACTCCTAGAAACAAATGTGTATTGGCCATATTTTTCTACTCTTGCATCATCAACAATAACCCTGGAAACTCCAAGAAGCTTTTCTCCACTATAAATCACATCCTCAAACCGCAAACTCACTCTTTTTCAGAAGCCGCAGAAGAGAGATGCAATAAGTTCATGACCTTTTTTAGGAACAAAGTAGACAACATCCACTTGCTCCTATCTAGCACCTCCGCTCTGCCTGTCCCGTCTGTTGGTCCACAACCAGGGACCTTCCAACATCTCTGCTGCTTCTCCATCATCACACAGCTCGAGGTTGAGGACATCATCAGAAAAATGAAACCATACAGCTGTGCACTGGATCCTTTTCTTACAGCCTTGGTAAAATCTAACCTCTGTGTCTTAAGTCCATTTATTACCAAGATTATTAATAATTCCCTCCAGGCTGGCCTTGTTCCTTCATCTCTAAAAAACTGCTATCATCAGACCACTTCTAAAAAAAACGTACTTTAGACCCAGATGTTATTGACAACTACAGGCCCATCTCCAACCTCCCATTACCTCTCTAAGGTCCATTTGGAGCATAACTTTCTTAATTTTTTTAAAAGTATTATTCTTATTATTATTATTCTTAAGCATTCTTAATTTTTTTTAAATTATTATTCTGAATATTCCAAAGATTACTGTTTTTTATTTTTGATCAAAGACTTTTCAGCAGTAGTGTTTCAGGCTGAGGCTTTTTTGCTTTATTTCATGCAAAGGGTTCACTTTTAATTAAGACAGTGTTTGACAATACTGTAACCTCCTCATCACTTTAAAATCAATCTAATTTAAATCATACGCATATTCAAAGCAGTTCGTAAAGTAAAATAATTAGCTCTCTCCATTTCACCATGCTGAAGTGCTCAAACTTCCAGAGTCACAGTGAAACTCCAGGGGAGCGTGGAGAGAAGGAGACAGCAATTACCTCACGCTGAAGTGGTCAGTCGATTTAATCCCACACTGCACATGCTCATATCCCATCCCCATTACTGCAGAGGATTGAGCAGGCTGGGGGATTGCACTCACTGAAGCCAGCTGACGCCACCACAGTCCTGCCATTCCTCCGCATCAGCAGCTGTCTGCTGCTCATCAGGCTTGACACCTGTTATGATATGACTGAAAGTATGACTGGTGTCAACCCCAAGGCATAACTTTCCCCATAGACAGTTGACACTTTCCAGTGACCTGTTATATATCATGTTAAGACAGCAAAAGCAGAATAATGAGACGTAGGGACAACAGGTTTCCTACTGGGGAACAGCACGGTTGGTTGTGTAATAGTTTAGTTTGGAAAGGCCAAAATGGAGGATTGTAAGAATGGATTTCACCTGAGAACAAATAAAGCTGCAATAAGACAATAAAACTTCACTCTCTGAATATAAGAGAAAACAAGACTCCACCTGGTCCAATCCTATTTCCTCACCCCTGCCGAGATATGACCCTCTCGCCCTCTGTATCAGGGTCACACGAACATGCAAATCTCACAGACACTGCCACAAGCTGTTTCTGTATGGTCAATATAAATACTTTTGGTGTGATTGGTAAACAGGTTTCATCCTCACATCAGTGGAACAGGTTACATTCCAGCACTAGTAAAACAGGTCATAAAAGAAGGACAACCGGGTTTGTTCCTCTGGTGTGGGGAGATGCTCATAAAGATCTTTTGATAAACATTTGTCAAGCCTCAAGGATAGGTGGGACCATTTGGGTCTGAGAAAAGAACCAAGATCTGCATAAATATTTGGGTGCTAAATGTTTATTGTTCTTTGATCTGATTGAGTATTTAAGGAGAAGGGGCAAACCACTCAGGGAAGCATCTGTATCCAGAACTTCCCACACTGTTACTGTGTGTCTCTATGGCCAGGTAAATGATGACTCTTTGAAACTATGTTTAACTATTTTATAATTGAGTTATACTGCTGATCAGTTGTGTATAATTGTCTTTTAATTTGACTATATTTTGATGTTTTTGCCTGGCTAAATAAACATTAACTTTTGTTAATCTTGTATTATTCTAAGGCCGCTTCTTTTAGTATGGATCAATCGGAGTCTGGTATTACCGCTGACGTCGTGTCAGGATAGATCAAACCGTAGGACTCAATGACTGGAGCATGGAGCACAGCATTAGGGATAATCTGATTTCTGACTATCACTGTATTAGCAAGTTGCAGTTCCTGTAATTAGTATTCCCATTACGCTTTAAGATGAGTAAGCAGGCGCAACCACTTAAAGGTAAAATATTCACTCTGCAATCCTCAGACCCGTCTGTGTCCGTGAGCAAAATGTATTTGCGAACATTAATGTCTCTGAGCGATAGCGGGTCCCTTGATGAATGAAGATAGTGAGAAGTAGAAATACTCAGAGAAATCAAAGATCTAAATTAAATCACAACTAATCATACAATCAGCCGTAAGTTCATAAACGTAACCAACTCAATGAAACTACAATTAGACTCAGATTAAATTCAAACATGGAGTCAGATTTAAAATTGGATCTTCACACTTTAATAAATTGCAGTGTCCTTTATAGAAGCGCCTGAAAAGACGAACACGCTGAATTCCTTTCGACCAGCTGTTGGATTCCTACGTTGGGCCAAACAGGTGGAGTTTACAGGATCATTCTATGATACGGTTTTAAATACATTTCTGTAAACGTTCGATTAATATATTTTTATTGACATTTGATAAATTTGTCTTCGAAAATGTAACAGATAAAAGGTAACACTTTTACAGTTTTGTTGTTTTTGTGGCAATACAAGATTTCTGTTCAATTTGCCAGTGTCATTCTAGTATTATTGATATGCTATTGTAGTATTTATAAAAATGTTGAATTAGCTATTGTGTGTATATTTTCTGTTTTTTTGTTGTTACGTTTTTCATTTAATATTTATATTTTACTTAATTTAAGCTTCATTTCTATTAACAAAAACATTTTTATTAGTTTTGTTTTTTAGTTGTCAATATCAACACACTCATTAACACATAGACCAGTGACCAGTTATATATTATTTTATTTTCATGAGGGATTGCAAGCCTTAAAAACTAGGGCAAGTATTTTAAACTGAATGCGATACACAATAGAGAGCCAGTGCAGTTACTGAAGGATGGGTGAGCTGAGTTTTAAACTAGTTTCAAGCGATAGGGCTTTAGTTGGTCTACCACAAAACAAAAAGTTACAATAGGCCAGACACGAGGTTATGAAAGCATGGATAACAGTTTGGCATCTTTGAGATTTAGCCAAAGTTGTATTTGGAAAACAGGTTTTCTATTTTGTCACTTTTAAGTTTTGAGCCATCCATTTTTGAAATCTTGTAGAGTGGAAGTGAATTGTAAGAGATTGGACTGAAAGGTAAGATAGATATGTGTATCAACAGTGTAACTAGGAAAATTAAGACCAAAACGCTGGATGATCTGACCAATAGGAAGGTTACAGATTAGAAATAGAAGTGGACCAAGAACGGATCCTTGAGGTACACCATGGGAAACAGTGATCATTAATAAAGATGAATGTTTATTAATGCTAAATAAATTGTTGAGGCAAGGAGGTCATTCACTACTCTTAAAAAAGCAGTCTCTGTACTTTGGAGAGGACGAAAATCAGACTGAAATCGCTCATGCAGATTGTGGTTATCCAAATGAGACTTAGTGGCGACCACCTTTTCTAATACTTTAGACAGAAAGGGAAGGTTGGAAATTGGTCTAAAGTCACTCATGTGTGTTTATGTTTTTACTCGTGAGTGTCTGACCTCGACGGAATTAACCGGAGAAGATTTCCATGTCAAAGAAGGCGGAGCCTCTATGCACACCTGTATACGTAATCACCACGGACCAATGGTTCAAAGGTGTTTACCAGCCAGCACAAACCTTTCCAGAAGGTTCACTTTGGCAAGCTGTTTTAAACTCCTAAAACAAATGTGTATTGGCCATATTTTTCTACTCTTGCATCATCAACAATAACCCTGGAAACTCCAAGAAGCTTTTCTCCACTATAAATCACATCCTCAAACCGCAAACTCACTCTTTTTCAGAAGCCGCAGAAGAGAGATGCAATAAGTTCATGACCTTTTTTAGGAACAAAGTAGACAACATCCACTTGCTCCTATCTAGCACCTCCACTCTGCCTGTCCCGTCTGTTGGTCCACACCCAGGGACCTTCCAACATCTCTGCTGCTTCTCCATCATCACACAGCTCGAGGTTGAGGACATCATCAGAAAAATGAAACCATACAGCTGTGCACTGGATCCTTTTCTTACAGCCTTGGTAAAATCTAACCTCTGTGTCTTAAGTCCATTTATTACCAAGATTATTAATAATTCCCTCCAGGCTGGCCTTGTTCCTTCATCTCTAAAAAACTGCTATCATCAGACCACTTCTAAAAAAACGTACTTTAGACCCAGATGTTATTGACAACTACAGGCCCATCTCCAACCTCCCATACCTCTCTAAGGTCCATATGGAGCATAACAATCTTTTTGAGAAATTTCAGTCTGGTTTCCGCTCAGGACACAGCACAGAAACAGCTTTGGTCAGGGTCACAAACGATCTATTGATGGCGGCAGATGCTGGTTGCCCATCCCTTCTCATCCTCCTGGACTTAACTGTAGCTTTCGATACAGTTGACCATATCCTCCTTCACCGTTTACATTCCACCATCGGTCTCTCTGACTCAGGCCACAACTGTTTTTTTTCTTATCTCACTGGGAGAACTGAATATGTTGTGTTAGGAGAAGCTACATCCCTGTCACACAATGTCACCTGCGGTGTCCCTCAAGGCTCTGTGCTCGGACCCATCCTGTTCATACTCTGCATGCTCCTTCTTGGCCGTCTCATCAGCCGGCATGTGATTTCTTTTCACTGCTATGCTGATGACACTCAACTTTACTTTAGGACAAGTTCATCTCCCTCTGCTGATCTCACACCATCCACTTTGATCACTTGCCTGGATGAGATAAAGGCGTGGATGAAGCAAAACTTTCTGCAGCTAAACAGCTCCAAGATTGAAGCTATCCTAGTCGGCACTCCACTTCAGGTCCAGAAGTCCGTTATTACCAGCATTGCTTTCTCTGATCAGGTCATTCCACTTTCCACTTCAGCTCCTTATCGGTATCCCTAGCAAAAATCTCCAGAGGCTGCAGTGTATTCAGAACAGTGCTGCTAGGATCCTCATGAGGGTGCGCAAATACGACCATATCACCCCCACTCTAAAATCACTCCTCTGGCTTCCTGTGTCGTTCAGGATCGAGTACAAGATCTCTCTCCTTACGCACCAGTGCATCCATGGTGATGCTCCCTCCTATCTCAAGGAACTCCTCACCACACAAACAGCCACTCGTAACCTCCGCTCTGTTTCTCTGTTTCGTCTTAAAACTCCCTCGACCATCTTAAATGCAGACATATGCAGACCAACTGCAAAAAATGCATTCATTGCCTATGACTGGCAAACCATTTTGGTCATTGACACCTGTATGCTATTTTAGTCTACTTCTTGGTAATGCCCTTGGTATCAAAGTTAAGGCACAAACAAATCTTTGGTAAAAAAAAATTAAAATCTAATCTTTTTTATCTGTAATAGGCAATGTAAGTATGTTGTGATAGAGATTTAAAAAAGGAAAGTCATATTTCATTGCTGGTGCATTTTTGTCCCATTGGTATAAGGAGAAACATTCATTCTTTTATTTGAAAAGTATCATGGGCTTTATACGTTTGAGTTGACTTGTTTCCATAAAGACTTTTTTTTTCCCGCCTGTTAGACCTGAACATCTGCAAATTTGTTATACTCCCATATTGCTTGAATGGTAGGTGGTGTTTTCTTGTTTAAAAAACACAGCGGGTCCACAATTCTGAGACCACTAGTGAAGATGCTTCTATTTAGCATTTTCTGATTTAATACATTCCATTACAAATCATATTGCCAGCATAACAGTATGAGGGAAAAGTTGAATTGAAAAGTATTTTGTTTATCTGTGTATATATATGCTATAGCGTTTTTAGTTGCTTTAACTTTTCACAATCATAAAACAATCATGCTGTTTTTAATTTAAATCCTATTTTGATATGATTTTCGACTTTTGAACCCAAGTGTATTTAGTAGAGCCTATCATTTAATTGGATTTTCAGTATGCCTTATATAGATAGTTTGCTACTACATATCAACGTTTTAAGGTTAAAGTGGATTCATACATTATGATAGCTTTGTCAAACTAATCATTGTATCATGGTATCATCTGTAAATATTGTATGCTTTCATAATTTTATCTGTCATGCTATAGCTTATTATATATTTCTTTTTAAGTGCTTAGCTGAATCTAGATGATTATTGTACTTGTTAATATTTGTTAACCTGTGAGAGATTTTCTTTTTTGCATTTGAAAAGCCTGATCAATGTCACAGTTCTTTATGCTTTTATACTGGCAAGACTGCTTTTGTGAGTTTTACCAGTAACACCAAGACGACTGAGATGTTTTTTACAGTACTTGACTTTACATATGGACTAGAATAAAAAGTAATAGCATATAATAATTCATTCAAAATAATGGACACATTAGTCCTCATGGACTAAAGACGCTGCTCCTGTAGTTCCCCCCCCCCCCCCCCCAACTGCCACAAAAAAAGAAAGACGCTGTATCATCTGGACCCCTTGTGTTTCTTTTAATTGGGTGTTTTATGGGGGGGGGGGGGTATCTTTCATCTCTTCCAGCTGTCTCTTTTATTCCTTATTGTTTTTTACATCCTCAACCTGATGACATTTCTTTAGCTTTTGGGTACTGAGTGAAAAAAATCTTGTAAGGTTGAATCCTCTCAGTTGATAAACCTCTGAGCTAATGTGGCTAGCAATCCATCATTTAATCTGATCTTTTTACACTTTGACTCACAAATGTTACATTGTCCAGAAGAAGGAAGTGTCCTCTCTTGCAAAGTCCAAATCGATTTAGTTCTTTAGACCAGAGGAAGCGTGGTTTCTGTGGTTCTATCCCTCATAAGAATGACAATCCCTGATACTACCAAGATGAAATTAATTACCTTTCCTTCTGTTATCTTACCTTTACTGTTGAGCTCATTTTCTGGGACCATTACTACCCTTCTGTCACTTTGATCAAGACTATATCTTTTTGAGAAAGAAATGAACATTTCCAACTTTACTAAAACTGCTCAACGCTTACATCAACTCATAAATCATTCACACATCTCACTCTTATACTAAATTAACATATTCACAAAGGAACTGTGTTTGAAGGAAAAGAAAAGACGTTCTATTTTTGGTCTGCCAGCTGTTGATTTTTCACCTTGTGTGTGTGTGTGTGTGTGTGTGTGTGTGTGTGTGTGTGTGTGTGTGTGTGTGTGTGTGTGTGTGTGTGTGTGTGTGTGTCTGTGTGTCTGTGTGTCTGTGTGTCTGTGTGTGTGTGAGGCAGTTTTTTTTTTTTGCTGAGGGGTCCAGTGGTGCCAGTAGAGATCACACTGACATTGAGACAAGAAAATTCACGGTGCCTGCTCACCTTCACCCAACACCTGTCAGGCAGCGTTTTACAAGAGTTCCTGCTTGGATGCATCCACTGTGGTCCCACAGACTTGAGAGACTGAATGTTGTAGCATAGAAGGCATAACATTATGACCTAATATTGTGTTGGTCCCCCTTTTGCTGCCAAAACAGCCCTGACCCCTTCGAGGCATGGAATCCACTAGACCCATGAAGGTGTGTTGTAGTATCTGGCACCAAGATGTTAGAAGCAGAGCCATTAAGTCCTGTAAGTTGTGAGGTGGAGCCTCCATGGATTGGAGTTGTTTGTTCAGCACCTCCCACAGATGCTCGATTGGATTGAGATCTTGGGAATTTGGAGGCCAAGTCAACACCTGTTTCCTTAAACCATTCCTGAACCATTTTTGCTTTGTGGCAGGGTGCATTATCCTGCTTAGAGAGGCCACAGCCACCACCGTTTCCATGAAAGGGTGTACATGGTCTGCAGCAATGCTTAGGTATGTGGTTCATGTTACAGAAACATCCACATGGATGGCAGGATCCAAGAAATTGCACAAAGCATCACACTGCTCTCACCAGCTTGCCTTCTTCCCATAATGTATCCTGGCGCCATGTGTTTCCCTGGTAAGAGACGCACACACACCAGGCCATCCATGTGATGTAAAAGAAAACATCATTTATCAGAACAGGCCACCATACGCTTTGTTGGCGCTTTTGGCAGTGGACAGGGGTCAGCATGGGCACCCTGACTGGTCTGCAACTATGCATCCCCATACGTAATTAAAATACGTAATATATTTGGGTTACTGTAGCTTGTCTGTTTGATCTGACTGAGCCTCCTCTCCCCACCTGCATGAATGAGCCTTGGCTGCCCATGACCCTGTCGCCGGTTCATCACTGTTCCTTCCTTGGATCACTTTTGATAGATACTGACCACTTCAGACTGGGAACACCCCACAAGAGCTGCAGTTTTGGAGATGTTCTGACTCTAGCCATCTGGCCATCACAATTTGGCCCTTGTCAAACTTGCTCAAATCCTTATGCTGCCCCATATTTCCTGCTTCTAACATATCTCCTAATATGTCCCACCCACTAATAGGTGCAGTGATGAAGAGATTATTAGTGTTATTCACTTTACCTGTCAGTGGTCATAATGTATTGCCAGTGTATGTAAAACAAGAAATCCAAAAAGCGATTTTGAAAGAATGTATTTGCATTTTACTTTTAAGGCTTCATAAATGTGAACTGGATTATTTTAATATTCATTCTAATTGTAATTTTAATTTGTCTTCTAGGTCTGTGTGTCAGAGGCTAGGAGAGGAGGTGTTCCTAAAGGTCTATGACTACCTGAAGAAGGCCAGACATAGGCAGGAGAGCGAGGAGAGCATCAGGCAGGCTCTGATCCAGCTGGTGGAAAAGCCCAGTGATTGCTTTGAAGTAGATCAGCTTCTTTATTATGAAGAGCTGCTCTTGGCTGCACAGGAAAACACTGTAAGATACCAATGAAGCAGACACACACACACTCACAGATGTTACCTGTCAAGAACCATATAGATCAATTTATGTACTCTAAAGATCTGCCTGTGATTCAGCTTCATATTGTATACTCCACAATCAACAACAAATGGAGTGAAATACGTATGGTAGGGTTGTGCAAATAGAGGGAATGCATCGACGCCACTTTCCCCCCGGAACACGCCCCTCGGCCTGGGTTGAGTGGCAGAAGAGCTGCTGCGTGACCGCAGCTATTAGAGGAAAACACGAGTATAGCAAACAATTATCAGTTTAAACTAAAGGTTGGGCTCGATATAGTGGTCCTTACAACCACAGATTCAATGATTCAAGGATAATGACATGCAGCCATGAATCGTGTTTTCCTGACATTTTTATGAGCCTGATTTCAACATTATCTTTATATCAATATTTTCAACTGATCAGTCATCACATTTTTCGAGTGAATCCCGCTTGTATATGTGGATAGGTCAGTGTATTGATGTGGCCGCTTGTCACGAAGGGAAAACAAAAGAACAAATTCTGAATATAAGACCTATTAATAAAAAATAAATAATAATTATATTGCCCAGACAGCGTGCAAAGAGTGCTTCCTTTATAATCACTAAAAGTTGTCACTCATTCAATAAACGCAATCTCACAGATTTCCGCAGTGAAGCTGGTATACAATGAAGCTCTTATTTTCACAATGTCTGCACTTACAGACACTCGTGTTAACCGAACTCAGCACCCGGTCAAACAAACACTCGAGCAGTAAGTGGATTCCAAATTGAACACCTGTGATTGGCCAACTGCGTTGTAGATATCTACAAACATGTCTGTGATTGGCTACATTACTCACCAAGGTGAAAGCACGTTGGAAATGTAATCATTTCACGAGTGCAAATACAGATACACACTGGATATTTTGCTAGCTCCTTTTCGCTAATAATATGCTTTTATTACGAATTCTTACAGAGGATTACATATCCTAGACAAGCAGTTATGGGCAGTGGTTCCCTCTTAACCCTTTCGCACGTACGTTCTTAAAAATAAGACTGGCAGCCTGGCGTGAGTTTTTTTATTGCGACCGTTATTATGCAATGACATGCGTTCTAATTTCCATGGTAACACACATCAACCTTGACACGTGAGTTTTTGCAGTGACGCAGTCACAATGGCGCTCGTGGTGGATGACCGCGTGCAGGTGAGCGCTCTATGAATGTTTTGCTTTATTTTTTTAATTCAAAACCTTTCACATTATTTGTTAGCGTGTACACACTATGGTTGACATGTTTATGTTGCTATTTTTTCCCCACTGCTTTGAATTTCGCTTGCACACGGCATTTTGCATCTCCCTCACAACATCCGCGTGTCAAATGGTGAGTATATTTTAGTTTTTTCCCTCCTATTTTGGAGCACATATAATTATTTACAAACATGCAATAAATATGAATAAAGATATTTAAAAAATTCTCTTGTAAAACGAACAGTACTCAAAAATGTGGACGTTCAAATGTCATGTTTGTCATTTTGCACATTGCAAATATGCTCCGTGCATTCGGTAAAGTTATTAGGGTTCAGTTGGCTTGATACGTAACATGAATATATTATTTGTTTTAGTGTTTATATTGTTACTGAGTTTCATATTTCACTAGCAAAGCAGAGAAAAGCTATATGGTCACGCCTCACTGACTATTAGCTTGCATATAGTTTAAGTTACATGATGTCAAATGCATACATGATGACCTTTTCTCTGCTTTGCTAGTCAGAATGTGTTGTATAAGTTTAGCATAATTAAAACGTATGTCTTTTGTTAAAAAGAAATTGCAAAATGTACACATTTCATTCATGTTTTATTAAATCTCCTCAATTTAAGCTAAATGTTTTTTTGTTTAGACTATATTATACATATATACACTTTATAATAAAATTACAAAACAAATTATAAATATAATTGCAATGAACAACAATCAAAATAGTATTATAAACAAAACAATAAATATACTGTTCTCCAGCAGCCCTCTCATCAGGTTCGTCTTGAATTGCAGGGAAGTGATTTCCTTTCCTACTCACAGTAGAACAAATCCATAGGGCGTAAGGAAGAGGATAGAATAGTATGTGACAGTGTGATCTGTTTATTATTGTACATTTGTTTATAGAGGGTATGCATGTGACCTCACCGTCAGCTGGCATGTAAACACCTTATATCTTATACCTTAATCGCAATATTGCCTCTCTGACCAAAGTGCATGTGCGCGGACATATACGGATGCTGTGCGTTGTTCACACAACTTCATGAATGAACTCTGTGACATTATTCTGAAGTTTTCTCTTCTCCAAATCACTAAACACTGTCAACACAACCCGCTGTGCAGTCTCTGCTCCTTATCTTCATCCAGATGGAGAGAACGTGACGACAACGTAGGCCAACCCGGCATTGCGATGTTCATCAGGGTGCTGAATAATATCTTGTACAGCCATAAAGATGTATTTTGAATTGCTAGCAGATTTAAACAATGGCCAGTAACATGCATGATGTATGCCTATATGAGTGTGGTATAACTTATTAGCAAATAATAAAAACTATTAGAAGAGAGATTTAAAAAAAACCTGTTATAATTTAATTAATTCTTTATTTAGTTATAATTGAATTAAAATATTTTAGTTATAATTAAATTAATTTATGGACTGACACAATCTGTTCAGTAAACCACTGTTTAAAAAAAAACAAAAAAAAAAACCTATTTTATATTTAGTTTTCTCTCCCCTGCTGTACCGAACCGTGACTTCAGAACCGAGGTGCATACCAAACCGTCAGTTATGTTTACCATTACACCCTTAGTATATTGTATTTATTTAAAGCATTCACAGGCAAATTTGATTTATGTATTTTACTGGTTTCAAAATCAGGCATGTAAAAATGCCAGGAAATGTTCTTGTCAATATCCATGGATCACTGGATCTTTGGTAAGTTTTAAGCACCACTATATCAAGTCTAAGCTTTAGTTTAAACTGAAACTTGTTTACTCGTTGTTTACACCGGTTCCCCTATTAAATCCAGTCACGCAGCAGCTCTTTTGCCACTCACTCAGGAAAGTGACATCCATGCATACCCTTTATAACACTTTTGTTTACATTAATTGAAAATGTGATCAATTTTTTTTATCTTGTTTATATTCTTTGATTTATAGAAATATCTTACCAGTAATTTGCCGGTAGACAATGTGGCTGTTCAGTAAAACTGTGTCAAGTAGGTGAAAGAAGATATTTTTGTACCACTTGGTAGACTTTCTGGTGCATTCAAGAAAACCAGTCATCATGTCCGCTTTGTCAACTGCTCCCATCTTTTTGTTGTACACCAGCACACAGACTGGCTTCATCTTGGCTTGCCCAGTGATGTGATCCAGCTTCCCTGTGGCTGCCATACCAGTTGGGTGGACAGTGGTAAGGACATGGACGTCTCTCTTATCATGCTATTTGACTGCCAACTGTGATCCATTTTCCTTGAGTTCCACATTACCCTTTGTCATTCTACAGGCGAATGTTGGCATCCCTTTGCGGTTTGCACACACAGTCCCACAAGCTCCAGTGCCAAGAGACAAGGTTCTGGAAAAGTGTGGGACTACTGTACCAGTTATCCACATAAAGGACATGACCCTTTCTGAGGTAAGGTCCTAGTAGTGTCATTACAACAGACCCAGAAATCCCAAGTCCTTGGTGGTGTTTTATGGCACTGGTAGATCTGGAGTAAATGATCATGTCCTGCACATAACCAGTGAGCACATCACACAAAACAAAAAACTTGACCCCAAATCTGTGCCGTTTAGATGGAATGAACTGACGAAATGCCAGCCTGCCTTTCCACTTCATCAGAGATTCATCAACACACAGATCCCGGTATGGCACAAAAATGCGATGAAAGGAGGAGGTGAGAGCAGTAAAAATATTTCTGATTTTTTTCAGCGGGTCATTTAAAACTGCTGTTGCATTGTTTGAACAGTGAAGACAGCAGAGGAGCAGAAGGAATCGGTCCTGTGAAAACAAAGACCCGAAAAATGGTGTCAAGAGCATGGGGTCTGTGCTCCAGTAATCCCGAGCTTGAAGGTTCGGGGGAAGGTCTTCATCACTGTCACTCTCTGCCTCACTGTCAAAATTCTCCTCATCAGAATTAAAAAAAACTCCTCTATTTCCTCACTTGTCAGTTGTCTTCTTTTGAAAAAATTGTCTTGCTTTTTCTCTGAAGTAGTTAAAAACTGGTAAATTGTATTAAAATTGTGTCTGCAGTGGGTACCAACGTGAGCGTGAGGTAACAGTGACATAACTTGTCAGCAGGAAAAAATGCTTGCAATGCATGTTTTACATTTAAATTTATGCATTTGGCAGACGCTTTTATCCAAAGCGACTTACATTGCATTTTAAGGTACACATTTTACATTTTTGTCAGTTTTTGCTTTCCCTGGGAATCGAACCCATGACCTTGGCGTTGCTAGCACTATGCTCTACTGTTTGAGCTACAGGAAAGGTTTTATTTTATTATTTTTCATTAAAATATTTTCAAACTTGTTAACTAAATTTAAATGGATGCAAGTTAACTCCTTATGGTTTATGTACTTATTAAAAATATATAAGTTAGAATAGATGTTCTGTAATTTATCACTAGCTGTGGGTGTGGCGCCGTCATGTGTTTACAACAGTACCAGGGAGGCAGTCAGCTGGATTTGCGACACAAGATCACCCACTTCTCCTGATTATATGTGACATTACATGAGGGAACAGCCCTAGACTGATCGTACACATGAAATGGTAGTAAATGATTGTGTTAGTTGATATGTAATGTTATAGCGGGCTAACGTTATGGGCATTTGTGCCGCGATTATGTGTTTACAACAGTGCCAGGGAGGCTAAGCTAGCTGGATTTATAACACAAGATCACCCACTTCTCCTGATATATGTGACATTACGTAAGGGAACAGCCTAGACTGATCGTTCACGTCAAAGGGTAGAAAATGATTGTTATTTGATCGGTAATATTATCACGGGCCATTTATAACACTGATATCTTGCTGTTATATATAGTAGTATGCAGTTACAAACTATATTTAGTGTTCGCTGATATTTTTGTGGTTGTGTAATATAATTTGAAGTGTATGAAACCTAAAATAAACATTAAAAGACACCGAGCGAAGTAAGTCTTTCATTCACTCAGTCTTTGGCTCAGCGCCAGTCAGCGCGCTAAAACAGATTTTAAATTTTGAATTCGGCAGTTGGTCACTGAGCGTTCTAATCGCACCGGTATGATCGTACGCACCAGGGACCAGCACAGAATGATCATACGGGTTTGATCGTACGTGTCAAAGGGTTTTAAAGCAGAAGCAGCAGCAGGTGGCAGTGGTTTAAGTGAGAAAATTTGCACGCTATTATCAAGTCCGTCTCAAGCTCGGATCAGCGATGTCCATGGGGTCCCTGGACAAGCCTCCCCCAACCCCCCTCTCTGACGCCGGGCCTGGTTTTGTGTGTTTTCGCTGCATTCGTGCTGTAAACCAGTGCTGCCTCTCAGTCTTTCTGCCACTCAGCGGGGGCGTAATCACAGTCGCTCCAGCTGACTCTGACGTCACGTGCATTCCCTCTATTCAGAATTTAGGAATTGAATTGGAATGGATAAGGGGTTTTACTGAATTGCAACTCCCAAAAAATTCATACATAACATTAGTCCAAATGTGTCAACTGTTGTGACACAACATAAAAAAATGACAACATTAATGTGGAAAATGTATTCTTATTTATTCTCTGGTATGACATTTCTTGATTGTTTAGACATACAGTCAGTGTATATACAGTACACACACATTTCTATAGGTAACATATTTTTAAAAATGGAAATTCCCACAACAACTATGCTGTGTGTTTGTAGGTAAATGGCAAAAAAAATGTAAGTAAAAATCCATTATTAAAAACTGCACTTCCTTTAAACTCTAATTGAAATTATTCATCATGTTTGCTACATCAATTAAATTCTGACAGCACACAAACCTGATATTTGTGATGTGGGATGCATCCATTTTATATTTTAAAGAACTCGGGTCCTTAGCTTTATATATTTCATACTCATAAAAATAAATCAAGATTTGAATAGCTTATTTAAAGTTAAATACATTTTTTGGAATAAATAATGATTCAGTACAAAAAAAATAAAGCTTTTTTTTTTACTGCGTTCAGGCTTAAGTATATCTGGATGTTTTCTTGTTTATATTTGCTGCTTCATTAAAAGTACACTATATTGCCAAAAGTTTTGGGACACCCCTCCAGCTCAGTGAATTCAGGTTATCCAATCACTTCCATGCTGGCCACAGGTGTATAAAATCAAGCACCTAGGCATTAAGATGCTTCTACAAACGTGTGAAAGTATGGGTCGCTGTTATAGGATGCCACCTGTGCAATAAGTCCATTCATGAAATTTCCTCACTACTAAATATTCCATTCTACTACATATGGGTTTCCATGGCCGAGCAGCTGCATCCAATACTTATACACCAAGTGTGTAAAAGCGTCGGATGCAGTGGTGTAAAGAATGCCACCACTGGACTCTAGAGCAGTGGAGACGTGTTCTCTGGAGTGACGAATCACACTTCTCTGTCTGGTAATCTGATGGACAAGTCTGGGTTTGGCAGAGAGAACGGTACTTGGTCAGGAGAATGGTACTTGTCTGACTGCAGTGTGCCAAGTGTAATGTTTTCTGGAGGGGGGGGGGGGGGGGGGTTATGGTATGGGGTTGTTTTTCAGGGTTTGGGATTGGCCCCTTTGTTCTAGTGGAATGACATTTCAGACAATTTCATGCTCCCAACTTTGTGGGAACAGTTTGGGGATGTCCTGTTCCAACATTACTGCTCACCAGTGCACAAAACAAGGTCCATTAAGACATGGATGAGCGAGTTTGGTGTGGAGTCCTGACCTTAACCTGATGAAACGCCTTTGGAATGAATTAAACCACACTGTAAAAAAAAAAAAAAAAAAGAGGCAAATTGTGAACTTTTGCATTACAATCGACTTGGATGTTTAAGTTATTTAAACTTAAATTATGTTAAACTGACTTTAAAAAATTAGTTACAACATTTCTTAACATATTTTGATGAGTTAAAACAATGTAAAAACATATGTTGTCATAATTTATTGAACACATAATTTTTTACAGTGCAGAGATTGCGAGACAGGCCTTCCTGTCCAACATCAGTGCCTGACCTCACAAATGCACATCTAGAAGAATGGTCAAAAACTCCCATAAACACACTCCTAAAGCCTTCTCGGATCTCATTAAAGGTCATGTGCATGTAAAGACAGGCGTTCCAAAACTTTTGGCAATATAGTGTATATAGATCACATAACTTTCACTATTTAATTCTTCTACTTCATTTGAAGAACTGCAGTGCACTGACATATTACATTTTTTGCTATCTTATGTAAACCCTTGGTGTTTTATGATTACAGTTATTAATCACTCCTAAAGCCTTCTTGGATCTCATTAAAGGTCATGTGCATGTAAAGACAGGCGTTCCAAAACTTTTGGCAATACAGTGTATATAGATCACATAACTTTCACTATTTAATTCTTCTACTTCATTTGAAGAACTGCAGTGCACTGACATATTACATTTTTTGCTATCTTATGTAAACCCTTGGTGTTTTATGATTACAGTTATTAATCGACCTGTTTTGTGGTGCCTGTTCACCCAAAATTGGCTGATTTCTCACAGCTCAGAAGTTAGCGATCGGAGTAAAACGCAACAGTATAAGATCAATAGCAGAAAACACAGAGACACAGGACTCTAGCTGAGATACTGTTCCAGTCAGCCTACTCCATTGTTCTGTTGTTATCGCTGAAGCAAACCGAGACATTCATTACAAGTTATTGATTTTTCCATGACACGAATGTAAGAATGTTGTTGTTTTTCCCCTTTAAGGATAGTCCAAACTCGAACGATGGCCTTAATAATCTTGCCAATTGAACTGCACACATTGTATCACTAGGAAGACAGAGTGGTCTTCACAATGCCATCACTAATGTAATCACAGTTAATGTATTTGTTTCTAGAAACAGCTGTTTGTTTAAGTGATGGATTACTGGTAATGCTTGTTATCACTGTTACAAAGAAGGTTTAAGGTTTGTGTGAGGTGAAAAGAGAAAGTGATTCCCTCATTTTATTAACATTTAATACGATCAGCAGAAATTCACAGTACATTTTAGCACATCATGTTCATAGCTGTGTTTATACTGTGCTTGTGCAGTCGTGCTGTGCTTGTTAACTCTCATTTTCCCTTTTTAAATGACATTTCAGTGTGCTGTCAAGTATTAACCGCATAGCCCGCGTCCTCCTACTGTGCACACTTTTCCACATGTCAAGAAACAAAGCTTTCAATCACCCCACTGCTCAAAGATTCAAAGATCTACCATAGCGAAGAGCCCATTGTTTTGTAATTCTAGTTGAATTATTCAACTTATTCTATGAATTATTCTAGTTCTTTACTTTGACTGTTATCAGACACCTTATTACAGGTGATACACTGATATGTCTTGACTAGAGAGAGACAGAATATTGTTACAGACAATCACAAATGTTGTGAGGGATTCACTGCGTGTACTTCCTCCAGTCACACAAGATAAAAAAAGGATGTTTATAAAATGGATGGAGAGATTGACTGAACAAAGATAGTGAGTTTAGTTTTGACACTCTGTCAGTGTTTGACAGAAATTGACAGCTGTTTTACACGTGTGTGATTCAAAAATCACTTTCAGGAGCCTGTCAGATACTGTCTGTATGAACAAGAATGCGATGTAAAGCCTTTTTTCTATTCCCTCGATAGCCTTGAAACCATAGTAACAGACGTACATAGAAAATGTTCAATCGCTTGTTGCTCGGAATGCTCGCTGCAGTTATAGCTATTTGAGTAATTTGCTCAGATTTACATGGAAGAGATTTGTTTTTTCTCTTGTCGCTTTATCATGAGCGATTATACTGTAGTGTCAATCCAGGAATATTCTATTTGCAGGCTGGTGGTCACAATGACAGATGTGTGACAGAATCAGAGAGGGACATTGCTCTTGAGGAAGTGTTAGTGTTCTCATTTTCTTTCAGTTGGGTTCAATCATACAGCTACTTATAAAACACTGCCATTCAGAAGTTGTTGTTTTTTTATGTTTTTTATGCTCTTATGTTTCTTATGCTCACCAAGCCTGCAACAGGTAATATTATTACAATCTAAAATAGTTCTGGCCTGTGTTAGTCTCAGTTTACAGTATAGTGCAGCTCCTGCACATGCATTGTGGTGCCCGCGTGAACAGCATCGGCTGCCGTAGATGAGAACGCTGCACTATTTACAATGGAAACTTCTTGAATAAAATTGTTATTTTTGTTTGATTTTGCACATAAAAAGTACTCTCATTGCTTCATTAAATTAAGGTTGACCCACTGAAGTCACATGGACTATTTTAACAATATTTTTCCTATCTTTCTGGACCTTGAAAGTGTTAATTAAATAGCGGTCTATGGAGGGGTCAGAGAGCTCTCGGATTTAATCAAAAATATCTTCATTTGTGTTCCGAAGATGAACAAAGGTCTTACAGGTTTGGAACAATGAGTGGGTAATTAATGACAGAATTTTCATTTTTGTGTGAACAACCCCTAAATGTTTCCTTGCTGAATAAAACTATTAATTTATTGTATTATTATTATTATTATTATTATTATTATTATTATTATTATTATTATTATTATAAAGTAAAACTTATAATGGTATTGTAGCTTCAAAAAGCAAACCAAAAATACAGTGTTCATTATAGTTTGACCTGGTAATTCAACTGACAGCATAGCATACTAAGCTCTGCCTCTAGGTTTCTGTGTCTAATGCAGACAAGACAAAACAGACATAAACTTTGCTTATAAATGAACTAAATATTTAAAGGGGGGGGGGGGTGAAACACTTTCAGTCAATCTCATGTCAATCTTGAGTACCTATAGAATAGTATTGCATCCTTCATATTTCCGAAAAGTCTTTAGTTTTATTATATTTATAAAAGAAATATAGGTTGTTCCGAGTCTTTCCGGAAAAAAACGAGCGCCTGGAGGCGTATCGTGTGGGCGGGGCTAAAGAATGACCAATGCGCACAAAGCGGTGACGTCCTCAAGCGTGGAGAAACCCATGGCTATCGATCAGATTCAACTGATACAGATATGATCCAGAATCAGATCCGGAGGCTGAAATAAATTGAACAGGAGAAACAGCAACAGCAGGATGTCTGTCTCTGTGGTATGTACTGTATTTAGTGGCCTGTCAACATTTGTGTGTCTTTACTCGCAGTTTATGAGGACATGATTCGGTTTATGGACTATTGTATGCGACTAAACCTTAGCAGTAGCAAGCAAAACGGTTTTGCACGTCAGACTAGTGTAACGTTATACAAAGAACAACAATGGAGTAACCGTTAGTGCATTTGAATGACGAAGCACGCGATCGTGTCGTTTACTGATGTTTACTCACGCGACCATAGCCAACAGCACAGACATTTGAAGCAGTTTTACTCACCGGCTGCTTCCAAAGCAGGACCGAACCTTTATCGCTGGGACCGCTCAGTCAAAAACACACTTCTTTGTTATGATTTGGTGAAGTCCTGTGACAGCAGTGACCGTAGAAATCCACTTTGCGACGCGACTGAAGCAATGTTGTGAAGCTTCCCGTCATTTCTGCGTTCAAATCGGTTCAAATGCAGCGCTGCCTTCCCGGAATGCTGTGCTGAAGCGTTGAAGTCGCTCGACGTCACCCATAGGAATAAAGTGGAGCATGGCACGGACTATAACGACACAAGTGTTCACGGAAGAGTGGATCTGCAGCTGAGCGGGTGTTTATGAGCCCGTACGGTCCATACAAGGACCGTCCGCTCTAGCGACGTCAAGCCGAGCCATACTCGAAAAAAACTCTCAGAAACTTGTGAGAAACCGGAAGGAGTATTTTTGACACAGAAATACTCCATCAAACGTCCAACATTAGTTTTTGAAACTTTGTCTATGTTTAGGATGGGAATCCAAGTCTTTAACAGTGTAAAAAGCTCAGTATGCATGAAACAGCATTTCACCCCCCCCCCCCCCCCCCCCCCTTAAGTAAACAGTGTCAATTATAATTAACTAAATATGCTGATAAATTATTCTTACATGGAAAAGAATTACGTTTTGCAAATTGTAACAGGATAAAAATGGAATAGTGCAAACTAGAATAGCATTTTTCTAAATTGTCCATAAAATTTTGCACAGATCCTTGCCTGAAAAAATGGCAGATGACAAGGTAGGGCAACTTTTTGAGTACAGCATGTGTCTGTCATTGAAAAGTCAGATTCATTTCAATGAGTTTTTATGTTCAAGCAGTTCATGTACAGTAAATGAGGGTTCCTCAAATCCTGCCCTCGAGGGCCACTGTCCTGCATTTTAATTCAGTTTCTGATCAAACTCACCTACCTGCAATTTTCTAGTAACTCTAAAGACCTTGAATAGCTACAGAAGCTCATCAGTTTGATCAGACCACACGGGCCAGCCTTCGCTCCCCATGTGCGTCAATGTGCCTTGGCCGCCCTTGACCCTGACTAAACTCTGCAGGGCTGTGGCCCTCTAGGACCGGTTTTGAGGAACCCTGCTGTAAATGAACCTATGTACTAGCCTAGAAATCTAGACGCACCCTAGCGGCAACAAATCTAATCTGCCCGCGAGTGTCGTCTAGCAACTCTCAATACCCTTCTGAGCTGTATTCGCCTAACTCTTGTCGGGCCAATTACATCGTGTATAGAGTCGGTGGGCAGGGCCATAATGACGACGGCCGAGTTGCGTTTGCATGCTTCTAGTAAACACAGAAACTGGCGAACGGCGGTCTTTCGAATCAGCTTTGACCGCGACTCTGGAAGACTTGGAGTTAAGCTATTCTTTTCCCGTCTGAGAAAAGAACAAAGAACGGCACTGTGTTCGGAGTTCTGCTGACCGGATACGGCGAATGTTTATCAACAAGCTCTGTTTTATATTTGATATGTATGTATGTATGTGTTTGCATGTTTATATGTATGTATGTATAATATCATTTTTTTTTTTTTTTTTTTTATTTATTTATTTATATATATATATATATATATATATATATATATATATATATATATATATATATATATATATATATATATATATATATATATATATATGTATATGTATATATATATATATATATATATATATGTATATATGTGTGTATATATGTATATATATATGTTTTTTTTTTTTTTTTTTCTCTTCTGTCTCTCTCAGTCTCTCTCTCTCTCTCGCTCTGTCTCGCTCTCTCTCTCTCTCTCTCTCTCTCTCTCTCTCTCTCTCTCTCTCTCTCTCTTTCTCTCTCGCACACACGCACACTGAATGACCAGGTGTCTGTAATTAGATCAATTAATGGCTGGTTAGAAAAGAGCTTGAGATGTTGTTTGTTATACACACCCTGACGAAGGCATGTAAAGCCGCAACGCGTAGGTGTCTCTGTCACCAATTTTTTAAATGTTTAAGCCATGAAAAAATAAAGGCTTTTTAACTTTCTCAATATACCCATCGAGTGCCTTGGACTACTTTTGCATTTAAGCTCTGTTTTACCTTCGTTGCTCTGGTTGGTTGTGTACCGTATCCTATCCCGTGCAGAGGGAGTTTGAAAGACAACCGTTATCCCGCCCCTTGGATTGAGCTGTCAATGGTGAGTTTCCAGACCAAACATCTTGATGTGGGTCTGGCTTGTCAGGCTACCTATGTACCTGACCCATATAAAAGATATACAAGATATCGCCCTCATGAGAACTTCTGTTTGTAGCTTGATTGTAGTTGCACTACTGTAAATTATGATTAGAATCTAGCTTGGCAAGATTCCGATTTAAAGTATAGCTTCCCCGACCTTACCATCCCCTGTGCAAGAGTATCCATGAGAAAATCCTAGATGGCACACAATCTGTAATTGCTGAAACTCTGTGTTTGCACAGACCGCTGTATTGACCTCAGAATTACAGTGATCACTTAAGGAGGTCTCAAACCCAAAATGAATCCTGTGAGTGTTCAGCTCAGCAAAGAGAAAGACATAGAGGACACGGAGATAATGAGCACCTTTTTGCCTCCTGCTGCTCTTGGATCTTTTAAGCAATTTTTCCAGTATGGCCTAGAATTTTAGTCAACAAATGTTTTTAATTTTTCAATTTATTTATTAAGGACAGAAAGGAAATTTTGGAGGAGAGACCTCCAAATTTTAATGTTAAAATTAATGTTATGTTTATATTTATTATTATTGTTATGTTTTCATTTGATACATTTTCATAATTCATAATTTAATAAAACCAAAATATCGTCACCATGGACATTTTTCTCATGGTTGACAAAATGTGAATCAAATTACTTTGTTAATGAACATTTTTTGACATAAATGTTGATGGTATTTATAGCAGTTTCAAATAAAAAGTAAAAAACTTGATACAATTTAGATCTCAGTGATCCCCAGCTGTACGTTTGCCAGTAAAGATTTATTTATAATTAGTCCTATATGTTGTGGTACTTTCCCGAGTTTGTGCTTGATGACTTGTAGAAGAAGCCAAACTGGGCGCAGGTGCAGGGCCACGATTAAAGAGCAGGTTTTGAATAAGAGATGCACTGCTTAAAATCTCTGAGGAGATTGCATCTTTAGATTTTGCAGTCAAATACACACCTGCACAGTGAATGCAGCTCAGTATAAATTGTTGTTGGCTCCAGCAGAGCTTTCCAGCTACTATGATCCTCATGCTCTGGGAGGTGCCTTTGTGTCCGTCCCCCTGTGGGCTACATTAGGTTTCATGGCTACCAATAGATGAATTAATTGATATTTTGGCATTCTAATCTTGTAGAGAAAGTTCTTCAAATTGACCCACTTTCCCAATCACTAGTGTTGGGGATTTAATTCACATACTCAAAATACATTCTAAGTTATTGTTTTTTGTTGGTAATGAGGATGACTAATTTGAAGAATAATTACAGCATGGGGTCCGGTCTACTTTATCAATTTAATGCTGTTGTTTTGTTTGTTTGTTTTTTCAGTCTTTGCATTGCATAGTCCTCATTATTATAAGATATTTTCAGCAAATGGATGCATCTACTTTAGTTATGTTAGTTAGTTATGTTCTGAAATCAAATCATGCACAAAATCATCATATCAGAATGATTTCTGAAGGATCATGTGACACTAAAGACTGAAGGAGTAATGATGCTGAAAATTTAGCTGTGCATCACAGGATTAATTACATTTTAAAATATAATCAAGTATTATAATATATATTACAGAATATTACTTTTTTTTTTTTTACTGTAAGAAATTTCTTTGAAAATTTCTTCAAACATTTGAATAGCATTACCACCTTCTTAATATTGTGTTGGTCCCCATTTTGCTCCCAAAACAGCCCTGACCTGGGCAGACATGGATTTCAGACCCCTGAAGGTGTGCTGTGGTATCTGGCACCAATATGTTAGCATGGTATCAGGTGTCAAAATACACTGAATGCATCACAGTTTGTTGCATAGCCCCAGACCAGTGAGGATGCCCATGCGGACCCCTGTCCACTGTTTGTCAATTGTTTTCAGTACAACACATTATTTAATTGGTATATCACCAATTTCATATTTAGAATAACTGCAATGTGGAAATGTTTTGTATTGACTAATTTGGATGGATGGCTCCAGTCAGTTGGAATTGTGATGTCAAAGTATCATGAATTGAACTAGTTGTACAGACTAATCAAAATGCTTCTTTATTGCCTTTGTTATGTGTCCTTATACATTGCTCGAAATAAAATGATTTCATTCATTCATTCATATTTACAGATAGTCAGAAATCTGACTGTGCAAGACTAACTTCAAACTCCCAAAGCTTAACCAACTGCACAGAGCGGTACATCCAGGAGTCTGTAAGTGAGCATACTGTCTAAAGGAATACATGTTGAGGCTTCAGGCAAGACAATCAGGTCTTGATCCTGATCCTCGACAGGGCATATGCAGCGTATGACTCATCTCTGTATTCCTCTGCCTGCCGCTTTGTCTCATCGGGTTCGGGTGGAGAGTGGGCGTTCAGTGCACTGTGGCTGTACCTTTAATCACTCGTTCCCATCAACCCTGAGTCCCTGACCAAGTGCAATGAGGCATAATGCCATCGAGTAGATAATAATGCCAGGAACGCTGAATATAAGTAATGCCTCCTCTTACTGAGAGAGAGGGTATGTGCACTGCATACTGTACATTGTTTGCATTCATCTTTCTCCAATAACCTGTCGGAGGGGCCTTGAGGCCTAAACACATTGAATATAATTCTTACCCACCTCTCAGTACTGAATGATTTGCAAATATTGACCAACATGATATTTTTTGTGTGAAGTACTGGAGATTTGGCATATATTTGCTCTAGTCTTTGAGGCAATGAGCTGTTTTACTGTTACATTGCATTAGTACTGAAATATGTTTAAATGAGTATGTGTCTATAATGTGACATTTTAAAAGTTTACGGTCTGTTTACTTGAAACGATCGTATCGCCATCTGATTGGATATGCACATTTAATTTACAGTGGGATATAAATCTGATCTACTTGGTTGAATTGCACTATTTAAAATGTTTACCAGCTATGACTACTTTCTCTCAATGCTTAAAAAAAGAAAGATTTTGCTGCTTGATTACAGTGAGCTAATGAAGCAGAATTTTAAATTAAACTCTTTTTCATTGCTTATTCATTTAATGAGTCAGATTAAATGCATAATTTTTGTTGCATTTACTGAAACTAGGCAGTAGATTTCAGGTTCCCAGCATGCTTTGCATTTGACTGGATTGGCAGGGTAAATTTTGAGTTTTACAATTCTTGTTGTAGGTGGAGTTGGGGAGGTGGAGGGAGCAAAATGACTGATGCCTGAAAGAGGTAAGAGGCTGCTTATATGCTTTGCGGTTGATTGAAAGATTAGATGGTTCACGCCTCTCGAACTTGCATTTGTGTACGTTGCTAATTGAAAGATTAGATGGGTTCACTCCTCCCGAAATTATGTTGTGAACTTCACTTAAATAAGCTTTTATTACATTTTATTCTGTCATCATTACTCCAGTCTTCAGTGTCACATGGTCCTTCAGAAATCATTTTAATATGCTGATTTGGTGCTGGGCAAAATATTTCTTATTGTTATCAATGTTGAAAACTGAAATCTTATTTAACTGATTCATATTTTTGTGGAAACTGATACTTTTTTTCAGGACTTTTTGATGAATCGAATGTTCAAAAGAGCATGTACCTTAACTATATTTGTATAACAATGTAAAAGTCCAAGTATTTTCAGTAAGTGCAAGCAGCTGCAAATATTGCTATAAAAACACATTTTGTATATGTTCACACAAGCTCTTCATAAGCAGAATTTGTTAGAGTGAAAATTGTGAACTCACTTTCTGTGGGAATCCTCCTTCTGTGTCCTCCTTATCATTAGACTTTGTCAGCATGTGATGGATTTAGTGAGGATACCCACATGTTGTGTGAGATTGAAAAGGAAAGCTTTCCTCCAGCGCTCATGCCTACAGGAAAAGACTGACACGAGCAATTTCCAGGCTCTGGCAGTGCCGTAATTGGTTGCTATTGCATTTTTTCTTCCTCAGGTGTTATGTCGGTCTTATGGTTTCATGTGACTAGACAAAAGGGAACACCAGGGCCAATAATATCAATGTGTCTTTCTCTCTTTCCTTCTTCTTGCACTCTCCATTTCTACTTACATTTATATAATGGGAAAGGTCTTGGCCCTTTACTATCATATGCAGCTAAAACTGAGCTGACAAGCTTAATGGCTGAAAGGGGCATTAACTTATCAAATCATTTATTCATATTGGGCAGCAGCAGCACCTGTGAATGAAGGTTAAAGGGCCTAGAGGGCATTCAAGTGTTTCAGATTAGATTGGTCTTCTTCAGTGATATATAAGGCATCACATTTCAGTTATTTTATCAGTTATCATGCAAGGAAAGGAGATTGCAAGGTTTTTTCTGTCCAAAGAGTCTTTTTATAAATTGAACATTAGCTTTTGATACATCCTTATACTCAAGGTGGAAATTTTTCTTATTGCTTATCCAACTTAAGACTAGACGTTTGATACAAATAGAAAAAACGGACAAGAGACAGGTAGAGATAAAAGTGAGAGACTGCTGATGAAAAGAAATAATAAACCGTTGTCTTATGATCTGCCAGCAGTGGGATCAAACTGTGATAGTTCACCTTAAAGTGAAAAGTCTGTCGTCACCCTCATTCCCACGTCGTTTCAAGCCTGCATGATTTTCTTTCTTCTGTCAAGTACGAGATCTTTGGCAGATGTTCATGCTGATCATTTTCTTGTAATAAAGAACGCTGTGCTGTCAAGCTCTAAAATGACAGTAAAAGTGGTCTACGTGACTTGTGCGCTGTGAAAGCTTTAGAGAAACCAAAATTTTATTTGTTACTTACTGAAAAATTCCTCTCCTTTATTGCTCTCAAATGTCATGTTTGGTTCAAATGTATATATTCAATTTCATTTGCTCTCATTGTAATCGGTTTACGAGATACATGAGAACTATTTGTATCATTGACATCAGACCTATAGTGTGATGTGCTGACTCTAGACTGTAAAAAAAAAAGGAAGACACACCTTCACTCACTTACATTGTAAAAAAGCGCCAATGTCCCAATATGGGACTGACATCTTGCACTTATTCAGGACCTGAGTCTGCGCAGTAGTGAGCATGAAGTGGAGCCATGGTATCAAGGCACCTCGCACACCTGCAGAATCGGTAAGCACGTTTACTGCAGAGCTCATGATGTCGATTTGAAATAAACATTTTTGTAAATGTAGAAACTGTTGGTGCCTCAGTGACCACTTTGCTCTGTCAATTGTAATTGTAAGCCTTTTATCAGTTTATATTTTACACCAGGTGGTTTGTTTTTCATGGAAAATTCTGTACATACGTCACTTGCCCATGTCATCATACCCGTAAACAGAAAAGTTGTGTCGGCTACTTTGACCATTGTATGGTGTGGAAATGACATAGTTTAGTTGTCACAACAAGTGAGGAAGTTCAACATAAAGCACTAAATCTTGATCCTCCGGAGAATCACTTGTTTTGAAAAAAAAAAGCAGAATAAAGGAAAATCTGCTGGCGGAAAAAAATGTTGTAATAAAACAAAAATCAACATAGTATTGGCTTTTCGGAGACAGTGAGAACTAAAGGATTTAAGATTTTTTTTTTCTGTTTTCATTACTTAACAGGTAAGTTATCTATTGTGAAGAGTCATTTCATTGTGGTTGTTGTAGCACTGTGCTGGAATTTAAGTTTATTTTAATTTATTTTAGTTACAGTGATATCATCAGTTGGTCAGTTTGAGATTGTTTTGGGAATGTTCAGTCATGCAGAGCCAAAGCACGAACAAATAAATGTTCTTCTGCAAAAATGCATGCACTCTTGTTTTTTTATCCACTAAATGGCCAAAAGTTACATACATTTTTATATTTAAAAAAAGTAATTTATGTCCACAATGTTTTCTCAAAAGGTAAAACCCCAAAATCCCAATTATTGGTCATCTCTTATAGATTTTAGTATATCTAAATATCTATAATTGGAACAGGACCAATTATAAGATTCCAGTCTTAGGTAGGCTCAACTTTTACTTTAAAGTTATTAGCTACTGTACTGTAAGATTTTAGAGTGAAATACCACAGATCTCTTGGTGTAACTGCTGCTTTCAGCAAACAAGAAGACATGTTTTAGGGCAGCTCAAGTTCTCCTGATCTAGCAGCATCTCTGGAAGACCTTAAATGTCATTTGTGACATCGGTGCAGTGAACTTACACAGTCAGTCTGAACCTGTGAATGAAACTGTGATTGCTCTGAGTGCCTGTTAGCAAGAGGAGCTGCAGGGTTACAGCAAGGGCATCTGAATGATACCTGACATCTTAAACTCTTTCTCTTCTGTCCTTCAGAAATCTTCGTCCATGTTTAACTGACACTGATACGCAATTTTCTGTTGGCTAGATAGAGTATCCAGTTCTGTACAGCTCAGCGTTACGTATTATTTACACGATTTAAGTGTTCTTATATTTGGATACACGGTATGTGCTATTTACGAGAATATGAAGTACAGTAAAAAAATAAAAATAAAATAAAACATCTGGCTAATGGGCAGATACATTTAGGCACTTAATCGGGGAGATCATATATCATATTTTGTTGATCATAGAAAAATGTGTGACCTTGAAGTGATTTGCTTTCTAAGTCAATACTGGATGTTTTTATTTCCTGGAGAAATAAAGCATGCTCATTAAAACAGGCAATATAGTGTTTCTATAAAGCACAAGACCTTTCGTTCATTATCCCTGGTTATCTTTTTGCTTGGCTTTTGAATTTTTCTTTAATCCCTCAATAAAAAGTCAGGCTTATAGGAATCAATTTTACCACCTTTCCTTCCCATTTAATTCATGCTAATCCTTGAAAGGCTGTGTGTCTTCCTGTTGTGAAAGGAAAAGTTCATTAAGGTTTGAGATTTATCTAATTAACCTATTGCAACGTTCCTCCATAACAGTCCTACAACATGTAGATAAATATTTCTTTGCCATCTCAAACTTTGAGTGCAGTCAGATTGGTTGATTTTTTTTTGCCCCAGTTATTGGAGATTGATGGGTTATGTCTGAGCAAACAAATATTCAATGCTATCCTCAGATGGACAATTTACTTTCTGGAGCAATTTGATATCTCATTTTCAGTGAGCAAACATCATTTGAGTTTGTTCAGCTTCGGCCTACCTTTGCCCTGTCTTATTAAAAACTGGGAGCGACACATATTGTTGCTGTGTCTGTAAGTTGGTTTTGATTAGCTCGCCATGTGATTTGGAAAATTTGGAAAAAAGCTTGATTAGATGGACATTGTTTCAAAAGTGCTTATATTTCATATTACACCACCTGTTATATTCCATCCCTTTACTTGTCTTTGTGTTGCATTGTTCCAGACAGGCTGTTACTTTGTACTTTGCCTGGGGAAAAGGCAGTGGCATACACTTTTTTAAATCAATGGTTATTAATTAGCATTGATGGATTATGGTTCCATGAAGAACCAAACATCAATGGAACCTTTCCATTTCAGAAATTGTTCTTAATAGTGGAAAAAATGTTACACTAAGAAAATAATGGTTCAATTAAGAACTGTTCAGTGAAACTTCCTTTGTTTCTTCTATGGCATTGCTGCAAAAGATCATTTGGAGCCTTTATATTTAATATTTAACTGCCCACATTTTGTCTGAAATGCAGAATAATACATTTTTGTTTATCAAATGTTATCTTCATGCTTAGTGGGAAATCACTGATGTTTAGTATAACAGCACTCTAGCTTGTATGGTAAGTGTGTAATACATCTGTCAGACTAGACTTGATGAAATGAGTGTTACATGTTTTTTTATGATGAAGGCTAACAGCTTTGCCTCAGCATCTGTCGTTCCTAAGTGGGAAACATCCAAATTTAGCTACAACACTGATTAGATAAAATTCTGTCGTCATTTACTCACCCTCATGTGTTCAAAATCTGTATGACAAAACAGGGCCCTATCATACACTCTGCGCAAGTGTTTTTTTTGTGCATGTTTTCAGCCCGATGCAGTTATCATTTGCACATCCAGGGCCATGTTGTTTAAATACATTCGCACCATCTGTTCACCCATGGGCGTGTTTGGTCTGAAAATGAGGTGTGTTAAGGCGCATTGCTGGCGCTTGCTATTTTGAAACCAACTGCGCCGTTGACCAACAAAAACCTGTACACTCTGCTGTACACCCCAGAATCAACACCCACAAACAAAAATAAAAGTATAAAAGTAAAAATAAAAGGATTACAATGTAAAAGATTATTATTGTGTACATAAAGAAAAAAAAGTCTGGCATCCACTTCAGACCATGTGCTTGGATCATTTAAATAGTGCCCCGAGTTTGTAAGACTGGTCTTTATTTTGCATGGAATTATGCAGATTGGCAAATTGACATTACTCATTTTCCACAGTAAACAATCTCCTAAAGCCATAATCATCTTCATCCATTGAAACCACAGTGGAGCGATGTGTGGGATTACAAATTTATAAATAGTTATATCAAGGTTCCAATGTAATAGTATACAAATAGTTTGTTATGTACATAATGCTTTACAATTTTGAGGTACAGACTGACTACATTCTAACGAGATCAAGCTAATCAGTCTTTTGTCTTTATGCACTTCCTGATCTATAGGCAACATTGTCAGAGTGATTAGATTTGCATCTATGCATCTGATTGGCACTGTTATGCTGATAGAATTAGGACTGGTGACACTGAATCTGGGGTGGATCCGTTTACCTATACAACATTTGCATTCCTTTGTTTAGATTGAGGAATCAATTCCCATTCCCCATCCCCACCCACCACCACCACCACCACCCCACCCCCAACCCACAGCCACAGACGGCATGTGTGTTTCTCAATAAAGAGGAACGCCTGCCTGAAAGATATACCCAAGTTCTCCTGGACTTCACTTCTGAGTACCCAACAAATGCAACAGCTTCATTGACTTTTTTAGATCTAAAGTCAATAACATTCGCTTTTCAATATCTGGCTCTTCCTCCCTGTCTCCCCTATCATCCAACCACTCGCCCAGGAGATTGCCATCTCTTCCACACTTTACTGAGGTTCAGCAGAGCAATGTTGAGGAAACCGTCCAAAAAATTAAGCCGTCCACCTGCGCCTTGGATCCCATCCCGACTGTTGTGCTCAAGTTGTTCATTCCCATTGTCAGCCCAATCATCATCCAGTTTGTTAATCTCCCTCTCAAAACTGCTCACGTCCCTCTTGCCCTTAAAGCTGCTGTCATCCGTCCTATACTTAAGAAACCCACCCTAGACCCGGAGGTCCTTGCTAATTATAGACCGATCTCCTACCTCACTTTCCTCGCTCTGCTTAGGGTGAACAATGACTTTCTAATGACAGCTGATTCAGGATCACCATCACTGCTCATTTGACTCCGTGGACCATACCATTCTCCTGGACCGCCTGGAATATCTGGAAAAGCAGTGCAGTAAAAAATGCTGTAGACCCTCCAGCTAAACTCTATAGGACAGTGGTCCTCAAGCTAAACTTTTCAGGACAGTTACCCTCCAGCTAAACTCTACAGGACAGTGGTCCTCAAGCTAAACTCTACAGGACAGTGGTCCTCCAGCTAAACTCTAAAGGACAGCGGTCCTCCAGTAAACTCTACAGGACAGTGGTCCTCAAGCTAAACTCTACAGGACAGTGGTCCTCCAGCTAAACTCTACAGGTCAGTGACCCTCCAGCTAAACTCTACAGGTCAGTGACCCTCCAACTAAACTCTACAGGACAGTGGTCCTCCAGCTAAACTCTACAGGAAAGTGGTCCTCCAGCTAAACTCTACAGGACAGTGGTCCTCCAGCTAAAATTTACAGGACAGTGGTCCTCCAGCTAAACTCTACAGGACAGTGGTCCTCAAGCTAAACTCTACAGGACAGTGGCCCTCCAACTAAACTCTACAGGACAGTGGTCCTAAAGCTAAACTCTACAGGACAGTGGTCCTCCAGCTAAACTCTACAGGACAGTGGTCCTCAAGCAAAACTCTACAGGACACTGGTCCTCCAGCTAAACTCTACAGGACAGTGACCCTCTAGCTAAACTCTACAGGACAGTGACCCTCCAGCTAAACTCTACAGGACAGTGGTCCTCCAGCTAAACTCTACAGGACAGTGGTCCTCCAGCTTAACTCTACAGGACAGTGGTCCTCCAGCTTTACTCTACAGGACAGTTACCCTCCAGCTAAACTCTACAGGACAGTGACCCTCCAGCTAAACTCTACAGGACAGTGACCCTCCAGCTAAAGTCTACAGGACAGTGGTCCTCCAGCTTTACTCTACAGGACAGTGACCCTCCAGCTAAACTCTACAGGACAGTGGTCCTCAAGCTAAACTCTACAGGACAGTGGTCCTCAAGCTAAACTCTACAGGACAGTGGCCCTCCAACTAAACTCTACAGGACAGTGGTCCTAAAGCTAAACTCTACAGGACAGTGGTCCTCCAGCTAAACTCTACAGGACAGTGGTCCTCAAGCAAAACTCTACAGGACACTGGTCCTCCAGCTAAACTCTACAGGACAGTGACCCTCTAGCTAAACTCTACAGGACAGTGACCCTCCAGCTAAACTCTACAGGACAGTGGTCCTCCAGCTAAACTCTACAGGACAGTGGTCCTCCAGCTTAACTCTACAGGACAGTGGTCCTCCAGCTTTACTCTACAGGACAGTTACCCTCCAGCTAAACTCTACAGGACAGTGACCCTCCAGCTAAACTCTACAGGACAGTGACCCTCCAGCTAAAGTCTACAGGACAGTGGTCCTCCAGCTTTACTCTACAGGACAGTGACCCTCCAGCTAAACTCTACAGGACAGTGGTCCTCAAGCTAAACTCTACAGGACAGTGGTCCTCCAGCTAAACTCTACAGGACAGTGACCCTCCAGCTAAACTCTACAGGACAGTGACCCTCCAGCTTAACTCTACAGGACAGTGACCCTCCAGCTAAACTCCACAGGACAGTGGTCCTCAAGCTAAACTCTACAGGACAGTGGTCCTCCAGCTAAACTCTACAGGACAGTGTTATATCTCATGTTTAACAGAGACATCAGAGACAATGTCAGTGTTTATTTAAAAACATCAAATTATGCAGAATATACAATGATAAATATTAATTGATGAGTTGTCAATACAATATATAAAAATACAATATATAGGGTATGATTTTTACCTCAAAATGCAGCACATTGATAACTGTAAATCCACGTTTGGTAATTTGCCAGTGAAGACTGTAGTCAACAACAAAAAAAATCTCCAAAGGAATCTGAAAAAAAAGAAATGCATTTTCTGAACAATAACCAGCTAACTTCTTGAATGCCAACTTTTGTGGATAATTGCACATAAAGAAACACTACAAAGAGCCATGACTGCCAGAGTCAAGCCTTAAGAAGATGAATTGCAGGTGTTTTCCTTGGTAATGATTCTCTAAAACAAACTGAGCTTCTTGTAGTATTTCTCATTCACAAGGCTGAGCCGTTGTGCTCAATCACAATGAGTGGACAAGGCCGATGCAGTTAAACCGCTGTGGGTTCTGTTGGTATATGGCCCCTTGAGCATTTTACTCACCGCCTTATTCAGCAGGAAAACCCTTGGCTTGGCTCTGAGTGATGGTAAATTTAGCATGATATTTAAATGAGCCTTAATGTGCATTTATTGTCTATTTCTCTTGTATTCAATGACTTTGGAAGTGCTTTGTATAATGAAAGCGTGGTATTTATATCTCCTGGGGTTTTATTTGTCAGTTATCACTTGAAATGTGAGAAATGAAGAATCTAATTGGTGCAGGATTCTCACTAGTTCCTTAATAATAGCAAGGATGGTAGATCGTCCCAATTATTTGGACAAATCAGTCACAGCTTCTAGTTTCATTTAAAAAACAAACACACACACACACTAAATAAGACTTAACAGACATAAATGAGATGCACCGAATGGGAGTGCTCATTAACAGTCGAAATCGCCCCGCTAGAGCTCATCACCAACCCGCTGATGCCTTCGGCAGACCCAACTTTCACTTATCCCACTGCTGTTTCCTCTAAAAATTCTGCTGAACAGAACTGATGAGAGGTAGCAGGGAGTAATGACGTTCTCTTATCTCCATAAATTGGGCTTTGAGATGAATGTGGATCGTGGGACGAGGCTGACAGACCATTACTTATCTTTAATGGAGTGCCTCTTGAGCAAATAGGGATAGACTTTCATAGACGTCTGGACTCAGATGTCTGCCAAGGGCCTTCAAGCAACAACAGCAACAATAAGTTTATGCAAGACAAATGCGAGATTGAATATTATCATGATTTCTCATGTCTCACTATATTGGAAACTTTTATTTGTGTGTGCATAAACAAGCATCCTTGTTACTTTTAACATTTGACTGATCATTTAACATTTAAAAATCCCCCTAACTTTATATTACACTTCATTTAAAAAAATAGAAAATATTTTATTTTATATAAAAATATATATCACTTAATTTTATTATAATATTTCTTTTTCATTGATTTTATATTTAATGCTATTTTTATTCTTTTAAAGCTGAAGTCCGCAGTTTTTCCTCTTTGTCGCCATCTCTGTTCGAAAACTGCAATTACAGTTATTCGCGAAATGATCAACTCTACGTGAGTAGTGCCCCGGTCGGCACAGCGCGGAGGAATCAAATATGCAGCTGTCAGTCACCCGGTGTGGATACTGTCATTCACAATCACAGACTTTACTGTTGGAAAGTATAATGTCATCTGAACAAGTAAGTAGCTCATCCTCTTTTGTTCTGACCAAATAAGGAGAAAAAAGCATTGCAACATTGCGATGATTAATCTAACCACTTCAGCTCTGCAGCACATTTTGCATTTTTTTGAGAATTAGGAATATCTGAATTTAAAAGAGCGCCCTACCCACATACATTGGAGTAAATTGATAAAAATGGTCTCATTTTACAGAAAAAACTCTTTAACACAGTGGTGGAATATTGCATATATTGTATCTATTCACAATCTTATGATAAACAATGATAAAAAATAAATATTTTGAATTAATTTGTTATTTAAAAATCTTTATTTTATTTTTTTTCATTTTGGGATCCAAGCTTTTTGGAAGTTTCTGTTGATTCTATAATTTGGCACTAAACAGGGGGAAAAAAATTCTTGATATCTCCTTGATAAAAAAATTCTTGATAAAAAGAATTTTCTTGATATCTCCTTGCAAATAAAAGTTATTGAGATTTATCTGACCAAAGTGTCTAACAACTCCTACTCATCTCCATTGACATCAACTGGCCACTAGGAAATCGAAAAGAAGGCTCCGCCTCTTCAACGTTGTAAAGCGAGATCTTGGGCTCTGATTGGTCTAGAATCATGATCCACATGTCTATAAAGAGCTGAGATTCTCAGCTTTTCTGTAGCATGATGCAATATGTGATGACATCATCAAAAATCGTGGCTAACACCGACAATCAAAATTAGCAATAATAAGAGTTTTTGTCTGCATCACATGTTTTGATCTGGACATCGGTGACATTTTACAGTGTCATTTGGCCATACTTGCTCACAGACATGTAAAAATAGTCTCATTTTGAAGCAAACAACCTAAGGAACAAGCTGATATAGGGTTGAGGCTAGTAGCTTTACAACGAGTTTGTGATCTGAACAGGAATATGACTCGTGTTTGCTTGTTCAAAGGAGTCATTGCCATCTTTGTGATTCTTTTGATAATAAATTTACTGTAAATTATTGGATCGGTGAAATTAATGCTCAGCGATATTCCTGAGGCCGATAGCTTTCATTTGATATATGACTTGTGTATTTTAGGTGTGTTTGTGTGATAAAAATATGAAATTTTATATTATTTGCATGATTTTCTCAAGGGGTGGTCGTTGCGGGGGGGGGGGGGTCGAATTCAGACCGTATTATTATCTTCTATGTAATATAAATGCAGAAGTTATTGGGTTATTAAGAAAGCTGAGGTTCTAATCTTTCAAATGATACAATATATGTATAGTTTTGTGGTGCGCGAGTTATAGATTTTTTAAAAAGATTATGATGATGCAATTTTGGACCCACCGGTGGGTCCAAGAGGGGGTGCAGAGCTGTAATAAAGAAGTGGCTAATGATCATTTAACATATCACGTCAAACTGCAAATTATACTTTTTCAAACTGTTAATGTTATCATGATTGCCTGACTACATTTAATGTGTATTAGGGCTGTAGTATAGTTTCCATTTCTGTGCAGTTTCTAATCGTCTTATACCAACACATTAATGTGGAGTAGAGGTGAAGCTCCCTCTCATAGCAAGCACAAAATAACTGATGTTACCATAATGCACATAGCAAAACGAGATAGGCACAACAAAGGAAAACTCCTTAACTGCACGAATTAAGCGAACAGGTGTGCTATTGTTACATAGCCTAATTCAACCATTGAAAAAAACCTTCAAAGAAAAAAAAAGAAAAGAAAAAAACCTTCAAAACATGGAGTTCACGCCACCTTTAATTATCCTTGTTTTCGCATCGCCCAGGTGAAGTCTTTTTTTTTCACTCCGACGTCCTAAGACTTTTGCATTTTACAACGGATGAATCTCCAGTTGTCATTGCGATAGCCTGCTTACCGGGACTCCTTCTTTATGTGTACAGATGTGACGTAATGACGCAAACATATGCTTGAATTTCCCGGGGAAATCCACCAGTACCACTGGAATTAAAAATATTATTACAAGCTTACTGCTGTAAATCGAGCTACGGTTAGCGGAGAGTTTTGAACACTGGCTGGTTATGTACTTGCTCAAAAAATTATTTTGGATAATTTTTAACCCAAAAAAGTTACGGACTGCAGCTTTAAGCTATTTGTTTTTTTATGTTAGGTTTGTTATAAGTTACATTCTCTCGCAGAAGTTTTGCGTTCCCCTGAAGAAAATTTGCAAAGAACTCAAGCATTGACATAATTTTTCCTCCTGCCTCATATTTTCCCCTAAAATATAAAACTGTTATATGGTTTAATTAATATTAACAATAATATAATAATAACATACAAAAAATTAAACAAAAATGACTGACTGTATTATAAAATACATAACTGAAAGCAATAAGCACCATTTTTATGTAATATTATTATAAAAATAACATCTAAAATAAAATACCTGACTGTGCATTGACTTGCATTAAGAAGGCAATGCATCATCACCAAAAAAAGAGATTGAAAATAAATAATCATATTTTACATTATTTTGCATAGTAGATGTGATATTTATTTTATTTGAAAAAAAAAAAAAAATTATATGCAGACTGAACATTACTGACTATTATTTCATGTTGAAGTAAGAGACCTTCTGTCACTTCTTCAGATAAGTCACATGACCTCTGGTCAAGGACCAGAGAGAGATCATGATCAATACCTTTAATACGTACCCCGACAGCCCCCATTTACACAAGTACTCTAGTGGGAGATGGCAAATCTGAAAATCAGCATTCTGTGTGCCCGTTAGGGTTAGTGCAAGCTCAAGTCAATATTATAAGAAGTGCTTTATTGGCTTCATTCTGTCTTGCAAATCATTATGAAAGGAATTAGAAGACCCAAGAGCTTGTAGAGTTATTTAATGCACTCGCAGCTGCATTGAAACACACTGACCAGCTGTAATCTTGCACACATGATGTGCATTATAACAGGAGCTGGGATTCCTGAAAGCACCAAATGCATTTAGTATGTAGAAGAATATATCTGTTTTTTGTTGTTGTTTTTTGTAGTGACTTGTTGGCCTTTTTTAATTATCTAAATCATAATGCAGTCAGCTATTTTTATTTTATTTTATTACATTTGTATTTTATTAATTACATACCATTTTTAATTAATAAAAGATACAGTTTGTTTATAGATTATACATTGTTTTCATGTTATTTATAATACACAGTTAGCTACACTCAAAAAAATGCTGGGTTAAAAACAACCCAAGTTGGGTTGGAAATGGACAAACCCAGAAATTGGGTTGTTTGAACCCAGTGAATGGAACCATTCAAACAACCCAATTTCTGGGTTTGTCCATTTCCAACCCAACTTGGGTTGTTTTTAACCCAGCATTTTTAGAGTGTATTTGATTTTTATTTTAATAATTTACATAACATTTATTAATTAATCAAATATGCTGATTGTTTGGAGATTTCAAAGATCATTTAATTCATAATACACTTTTTGCTTTCAATTATCATGTAATTCATAATACGCCTTTTTTTTTAGGATTCTTTAACTTAAAGTAACAGCTTGTACTTCTGGAGACTTCAGGTAGGTTGCAGTTGTGGAAATGGTGGCTGGAGACTAAAGGGGTTCCTGATGGTTTCACACTTAATTCTTCGCCTTAATTCTTAATCCTTTAGGTAGTTTATTTTCTCCGCAACCTGTTTTTGTCTGACCCTGCTGACCCAATGAGCATTTCACTGTCCAATGGTCATACCTTAAGTGAAATTTCTAGTATTGCACCAGTATTGCATCCTTTAATAATTTTTGATTTTTCAGTCTGAGTTAAATCTCTTTTTTTTTTTTTTTTTGGTTCATTTTATCTGTAAAAGAAAATGTGCCTAATAATTATGCACACCTGAATATAGGGTGTTTTTTATTTTTTTATTTCCAGCATTCATGAACAATTACATAACCCTTACCCTAACCCACACTTATAAATGAATAAATACAAAATAAATAGTAAGATAAATTTGATTTTGAATTGGTAAAATGTGCCTGGGAGAAGAAAAAAAATCTGAAAATGAACGTGCCTAATTCTGCACAAAATGTGTCTTACCCCACATTTGTATTTTTTTAATTTTATATTTATTTCTTTAATTTATATAAAATTTTAATTCGATTTTATATACAAAAAAAATGTAAAATATGCATTTTATGGTAACAACGTATTGCTGTGTGTCTGCTTTTTTTATTTTTATTTTTTATTTAATTATATTAATAGGCCTAAATGTTAATTTATGGTAAAAATAAATAAATAAATAAATAAATAAATAAATAAATAAATAAATAAATAAATAAATAAATAAATAAATAAATAAATAAATAAATAAATAAATAAATAAAAGATACAAATATGCATTTCTGGGAGTGACTTGTTGTTTTCTTTAAATTATTATTATTTACTAATTATTGAGTGATTATGTACAGTCAGTAATATCACAAAACAAGCCTGGGCAGAGTGAACAGGCTTTGTATTGGTCTTAATTTTGAAATAATCAATGCTAATTGTACATTATCCTGTTAATTACATGGTTACTTAAATTAATAAATGAATGGACATATTGATTTAAATCATTTGATTTAAGCAGTAAGTGATTTCTGAGAAACACTTTTGAAAGTGGATCGGTCCAGAGTGAGCAATTAAGAGATATAAAGAAAGACATATTCCTTTTTTAGAAAAGCTTTCCAGCACTGGAGAATAAGCGGGAAGGCCTGAAAACGGATGCTGAGTAACATTGATTTTGATGTTTTACAGAACCAACAAGATATCCATAATATTAGCTATAGTAACAGGACAGTTTTGAGTGTCATTGTTTGTCTGGAGCTGATGTGTTGCTGGTGACAAACAACCAAGTCTGCCTATACACTCTTGTATATACATTTTTTCTTTCATCATCTTCGCTATATGGTAAGCATTCTCAAAAGCCTACACCAGTCTTCAATGCTAATCTTTTCAGCAAGGGAAGTACTAAATGAAAATGCACAGAGCATGCATAACATTATGACCTTATATTGTGTTGGCCCACTTTTACCACCAGGGAATACCGTTTCATGAAAGGGTGTACATGGTCTGCAACAATGCTTAGGTAGGTGGTACATGTCAAAGTAACATTCACATGGATGGCATGCAGGACCCAAGGTTTCCCAGCAGAACATTGCCCTTCTTCCATTGCTCGTGGTCCAGTTCTGATACTCACATGCCCACTGTTGTTGCTTTTGGCAGTGGACAGGACAGTGGACAGCCCAAAATGCAACAAACTGCGCTGCACTGTGTATTCTGACACCTTTCTATCAGAACCAGCATTAACTTTTTGAGTAATTTGAGCTATATTGTCTGTTTGATCAGACCACATGGGCAGCCTTTTCTCCCCATGTGCATAAATTAGCCTTGGTCACCCATGACTCTGTTGCTGGTTGACCACTTTTTCTTCCTTGGACCACTTTTGATCGATAGAATCCACCCACTAACAGGTGCCGTGATGAAGAGATATTCAGTGTTATTTACTTTATCTGTATGTGGTCATAATGTTATGCCTGATCGGTGTATATTTAATATCAGTATTTAAATATATTAAAGGTTAAATGTTGATCACAGTGCATTTTAAACTTTAGATATTGGCCAAAAAAGATGGCCAATGCAATGTAATTTGCATTACTGGTATGTCTGAAAAAAACTCAATAGGGTTTGGCTAATGCATAAAGAACAGAAGGAGGTAGGCTGCTTTTCAAAGAATCTTTATCCCTGATGTTTACTGAAAAAAATAATAATAATAATGATATATATATATATATATATATATATATATATATATATATATATATATATATAAAACACTAAGTCTGGAACAATTAAAAATGGCAGCATTTAGTAGTACAAGCATGTAGTACACGTTTTAATGAAACATCAGCTGATACACAGCAGCTGTAATTAACAGAACTGACTTAAAAGTGTCTGCCAGAGAACTGATCTGAGCGGAGCAGCGGATGGACAGGAGAAATGGACTCTCTGTCTCTGTCTTCCACTGTTTTTAAGACAAGAAATGGGCCAATTTCAACCTTCAGTCAGGTATAGGTCCAGTGGTGGCTCAATTAAATAGTTTGAAATTGGTCTATCTCTTGGCCCAGAAACTTTAACAGTCTCAGGACAGTCTCTTCAGATAGTTTATATATATATATATATATATATATATATATATATATATATATATATATATATATATATATATATATATATATATATATATATACATACATATATACATTCATTCTGTATCTAAGATGGATTGATTTTTGCCTTTTCATTATAAGAACTGATCAATTTAAGAAAAAAATAAATCAGAACACTCTTTTCAGAATATGCAGTGTTCTTGCACAGTCACCCTTGAGATATGTGGTTTCATTTCAGATCTAATTTGGTACAGGATGCATGGCTGTGGAAAGCGATCCGGTTTTGATACCACGACCGGATGAAGAACGCTTCTTTCTGAATAGTTTCCCCAGATCTGCTCTTTGCAGGCTTGATCTATTGTACTATCAGCACAAGCGCTGATAGAAACCCTAGGTATAAATAACCTAAACTTCCTCTGTATTTATCACCCAGAGCTACACAGGTGATATAACCTTGGTTAATTTATCATCATTACTCCAGGCTTCAGTGTCACATGATCCTTCGGAAATCATTCTAATATGATGATTTGATGCTCAACAAACATTTATGATCGTTATCAGTGTTAAGTTGTACAATTTTTTCAGGATTATTTAATGAATAAAAAGTTAAAAATAACAGCATTTAGATTAAATATAATGCTTTTGCATAAAAGGTTGGTTTATAAAACAATCAAAATAGTTTCCAAACTTTTGACTGGTAGTGTAATTAAATATTCTCTGATCCCACCTGTTCCATTTATTAATTAGGAAAATGAAATTAACATTTGATGTCTCAGGCCAGCCAAACACCAGCCCCACTGACAGATGAAGCGGAGATGGAGGAGGAATATTCATATTGAAGTTTTTGAAATAAAGATGTGAATAATTTGTGTTCATTTAACAGCTATATGTCGGACTAACTATCCATCTGACATCCTTCCATGCTATAGAAGTAGGCTAATCCATTTTCAGAAAGTGTGATGATGGGAATATCATTAATGAATCCAACCATTGAAAATCCTGAAGGAAATTATAATTATTGAGTTACTTCTAGGTTTATCAAGTGAATGTCAGGATCCTAAATATAACTATAAATATAAAAGGCCATTTTTGTCACTTTGACCGTGCCCTTATGATGACAATATAAGCAATGAATGAATGTTTGCTGCACTGCAAATAATGCTTTTCTTACTATTTTTGACTTGTTGTGTCCATTCAAAATATCGAAAGATTCTTAAATCAAGATGCATTTTCTACATAAGAAAAAATGACATAACGATAAACGTCTCGGTTACGTATGTAACCCTCGTTCCCTGAAGGAGGGAACGGAGACGTACGTCAGAACTGAACCGACGAATTGGGATCTGCCCTCAGAGACCTATCCACTTCGAGTGTAAAAAACGAGCCAATCGGAGATTGGCATGTGATCCACACATTCCACGCTCCGCCCCGCAGCGCGGGTATAAATAGGAAGTGGAATGGTAGATCAAATGCTTTTTTCAACTGAGGAGCCGAATACGTGACTGGGCTCCTAGCTGAAGCACAGCTCCTGGCGACGGGACGTACGTCTCCGTTCCCTCCTTCAGGGAACGAGGGTTACATACGTAACCGAGACGTTCCCTTTCAGTCGGTCACGTTCGACGTACGTCTGAACTGAACCGACGAATTGGGATCCCTTTGGAAAACGCCAGGATGCTGGCCCTTCCAGCGTCCTGCTTGAGCGCACTGGACCGTCTAGTATGGTACGGAAGTCAGGGCTCCAAGCAGGGAGGTCAGTCACTGCTGTTTCTGCAAGACCCACTTAGAGTGACCATAGACCGCTGGGAAGCGTGCCCTCTCGGAAGAGGTACGCTGCGGGGCCACGTCCTTCAGGGAAGGAGTGGTGGCGGAATACACATAAGGACTAACCTGGCAGGGTAGTGCAACATATGGCAGTCTCTGGGGTGGTTCCAACCTAATTGTAGGGGGGAAGAACACGCCCAGAGACGACAGAGCGGGCTCTGTCGAGGGAAAGACACGGGGCTAGCCCGAAGGGTAGCTGCTACCGTGGACGAATACACATATGGGGTTGCCGTGAGGGAACCGCTACATATGGAACCCAGCCTACAACCACGTTCCACAAGCATACGGGTGCAGGCCTAGCGTCAGACGGTCCGCAACGTCTGACACCGCATGGGGTGACGGAGGAGCTCGACAGGGTTAGCCGGTTTCCCGGGGAACACAACTGGAGACAATAAACGCACGTATCCGGCCCAGAGGGCGGGAGTGGCGTTGCAAGCCGACACTTAGAACGGGCACTTAGCGCTCCTGGCCACCAGGGGCGAGGATGCGGGAAGATACCGGCTCTACACGTAAGCTATAAAACCTAGCAAAAAGTGTTAGGTGTCGCCCAGCCCGCAGCTCTACAAATGTCTGTCAGCGAGGCGCCTTGAGCCAGCGCCCAGGAAGAAGCAACACTCCGAGTGGAGTGTGCTCTTACACCGAACGGGCAAGGCACGTCTTGGGACTGGTAAGCCAAGACTATAGCATCCACTATCCAGTGGGCTAACCTCTGCTTGGAGACAGCCTTTCCCTTCTGCTGGCCTCCGTAACAGACGAAGAGTTGCTCTGAGGTCCGAAAGCTTTGGGTCCGGTCAATGTAAGCGCGAAGAGCGCGGACCGGACACAACAAAGCCAGGGCTGGGTCTGCCTCCTCCGAAGGCAGCGCTTGCAGGTTCACCACCTGGTCCCGGAAGGGAGTGGTAGGAACCTTGGGCACGTATCCGGGCCTGGGTCTCAGGACAACGTGAGAGTTACCAGGCCCGAACTCTAGGCACGATTCGCTGACCGAAAGTGCGTGCAGGTCCCCTACCCTCTTGATCGAGGCCAAAGCAGTCAAGAGCACTGTCTTCATTGACAGGATTTTAATCTCAATGGACTCCAACGGCTCAAAGGGAGGGCTCTGAAGTGCTCTGAGCACTAGAGCCAAGTCCCAAGAGGGTATCGAGGATGGACGAGGAGGATTTAGTCTCCTCGCACCTCTGAGGAACCTGACGATTAGGTCGTGCTTTCCGACGGACTTACCTTCGACTGCGTCGTGATACGCCGCTATTGCGGCGACGTACACTTTGAGGGTGGAGGGAGACAGCCTTCGCTCCAACCCGTCTTGCAGGAAGGAAAGCACAACACCAATCGAACACCTTCGGGGGTCTTCCTGGCGGGAAGAACACCACTCAACGAACAAGTTCCACTTCAGTACATAGAGGCGCCTCGTAGAGGGGGCTCTAGCTGAAGAGATGGTATCTACGACTGCTTGTGGTAGTCCATCTAGAACCTCCGCGTCCCGTCCAGGGACCAGACATGAAGATTCCAGAGGTCTGGACGCGGGTGCCATAGAGTGCCCCGTCCCTGAGAAAGAAGGTCCTTCCTCAGGGGAATGGGCCAAGGAGGGGCTGTCGCGAGGAGAGTTAGTTCTGGGAACCAGGTCCGGTTGGGCCAATACGGCGCAACTAACAAGACCTGCTCCTCGTCCTCCCAGACTTTGCACAGGGTCTGTGCAAGAAGGCTCACTGGGGGAAACGCATACTTGCGTAGGTCCCGGGGCCAGCTGTGCGCCAGTGCATCTGTGCCGAGGGTACCCCCGGTCAGGGAATAGTATCACCCACTGGCAATGGGTCGAGTCCGGAGAGGCAAACAGGTCTACCTGTGCGGCTCCGAACTGGTCCCATATCAGCTGGACTGCCTGGGGGTGGAGTCGCCATTCTCCCGGAGGTGCTGGCTGCCGAGAGAGCTCGTCGGCTGTCTGGTTCAGCGCACCAGGGACATGCATGGCCCGAAGCGACCTCAGATGCTTCTGACTCCACAGGAGCAGGTGGCGGGCGAGTTGGAACAGGCGACGGGAGCGTAGACCACCCTGACGGTTGATGTACGCAACGGCCACCGTGCTGTCCGTACGGACCAGTACATGCTTGCCACGTAGCGGCCCCTTGAGGCGGCGCAGTGCCAAGTGTACTGCTAGCAACTCGAGGCAATTGATATGCCAATGCAATTGCGGTTCCGTCCACAGACCCGCAACTGCATGCCCGTTGTACGTGGCCCCCCAACCCGTGGATGAGGCATCCGTGAATAGCACAGCATGCCTGCACACTTGTTCTAGGGGCACCCCGGCCCGGAGAAACGAAGCGTTGGACCACGGGCTGAAGGTTTGGCGGCAGTAAGGAATCACTGGGACCCGGTACTGGCCGCTCTGCCACGCCCACCTCGGGACTCGGCCATGAAGCCAGTGTTGGAGCGGTCTCATATGAAGCAATCCGAGCGGCGTGACCGCGGCTACAGATGCCATATGCCCCAGGAGCCTCTGAAAAAGTTTCAGTGGGACCGCTGTTCTGCCTTTGAACATATTCAAGCAGTTCAACACCGACCTGACTCGCTCCTCCGTGAGGCGCGCAGTCTGGCTGACCGAATCCAGCTCCATACCGAGGTAAGAGATTCTCTGCGTAGGACAGAGCTTGCTCTTCTCTCGGTTGACCCGAAGGCCCAACTGGCTGAGGTGACTGAGCACCATGTCCCTGTGTTCGCACAACTGCTCCCGAGACTGGGCGAGAATGAGCCAGTCGTCGAGATAGTTGAGGATGCGAACGCCGCGTTCTCGGAGTGGAACAATGGCTGCCTCCGCGACCTTCGTGAAGATGCGAGGCGACAGGGACAGCCCGAAGGGCAGGACTTTGTACTGGTATGCCTTCCCCTCGAACGCAAAGCGTAGGAACGGTCTGTGTCGGGGGAGTATAGAGACATGAAAGTACGCGTCCTTCAGGTCGATCGCTGCAAACCAATCCTGGGGACGGATGCATTGAAAAATGCGTTTCTGCGTTAACATCCGGAACGGGAGCTTGTGCAGGGCCCGATTCAGGACGCGCAGGTCCAGGATTGGCCGGAGCCCACCCCCTTTCTTGGGCACGATGAAGTAAGGGCTGTAGAACCCTGTCTTCATCTCGGCTGGAGGAACCGGCTCGATCGCGTCCTTCGCCAGTAGGACCTCGATCTCTGACCGCAAGACTTGAGCATCGCTGCTTCGCACTGAGGTGAAGAGGATGCCCTTGTACTTGGGTGGCCGGCGCGCGAACTGAATCGCGTAGCCGAGTCTGATGGTACGGATGAGCCAACGGGACGGTCGAGGGAGCTGTAGCCACGCTCCCAGGGACCGTACCAGCGGGACCAACGGCACCACAGACATGCCCGGGGTGGGGCAGCGCATCGGAGAGCTCTGGCTCGACTCGGGAGGCCCGGAGGCGGCCCGGAGTGTCGCGCGAGCTCTCCTGGTGCGGGCAGGGAGCGGGTGAGAAGGCCCGGAGGCGTCCTCGGAGCCCGCTCGACTGCTCGCTGCCCGGAGGCAGAGAGGTGGGATGCTCAGACCCGACTCGGGAGGCCCGTGGGCAGCCCGGAGTGTTGTCTGAGCTTTCCCGGGAGAGGCAGAGAGTGGGTGAGAAGGCCCGGAGGCGTCCTCGGAGCCCACTCTGCTGCCCCCTGGCGAGGGGAGGGGAGGGAGGGAGAGACAAAGCCCGGAGGCGTCGTGAACTGCCACCCTGATCCTCTTGGGGCCCAGGGGGATAGGAAACTGCTCTTTTTGTGAGTATGTGGGTACCGCCGAGCTCCGGAGAGCTGGCGGCAGATGTTTCGGACCAGTCAGGACCCCCCGGTCCTCCTCCGGGGGGTGTGGGAGGGATGCGGACATCATCTCCCGAAGAGCAGCTCCTGTCCTCCCTGGGCTGCCTGTCTCAGGGCCGCTTCCCCTTGCGCTTGCCGGCAGGCTTAGCGGTCTGGACAGGTTGGGCGCCACCCTTGCGCCCGGCACCCTGCTTGGCCTGTGGAGGCTGCTGCTTTGGCTTGGCAAGGGCGGAGGCGGATGCTGGGGGACGCCCTCGGCGACGAGCAGGCGGGGGAGCTGCGGCCGGCGACTGGGTGGAGGCAGCAGCAGGTCGCCGGGGCAGGATGTTCCTGATAGCCTCCGTCTGCTTCTGGGCCACCGAGAACTGCTGGGCAAAGTCCTCGATGGCGTCGCCGAAGAGGCCGGCCTGACAGATAGGGGCGTTCAGGAAGCGGACCTTGTCCGCTTCACGCATATCTGCCAGGTTCAGCCACAGGTGGCGTTCCTGGACCACCAGAGTGGACATCGCCCGACCCAGGGAGCGTGCCGTGATTTTCGTCGCTCGTAGAGCGAGGTCCGTTGCCGCACGCAGTTCCTGCATAACGCCCTGGTCGGAACTTCCCTCGTGCAGTTCCATGAGCGCTTTGGCCTGGTAGACCTGCAGGAGCGCCATGGCATGCAAAGCCGATGCGGCTTCTCCACAGGCTGTGTAAGCCTTGCCGGTCAGCCCGGACGAGAACTTACACGCCCGGGAGGGGAGACGCGGGGCACCACGCCAGTCCGCAGCGGTCTTGGGACACAGGTGCATCGCCACTGACCGCTCGACCGGGGGGATTCCCACGTAACCCTTCACCGCACCGCCATCGAGGGAGGTGAGGACGGAGGAGTCCGTCGATCGCGAGCGAGCGCTATACGGCGCTGCCCACGACTTCGAGATCTCCTGATGCACTTCCGGGAAGAAAGGCACCGGGGCGGGGCGCTGAGAACCAGCACGGGCCGTCCCGAGAAACCAATCATCCAGCCGCGAAGGTTCGGGACACGGTGGAGGGTTCCACTCGAGCCCTACGCTTGCGGCGGCCCGGGAAAGCATAGCCGTAAGCTCTGGGTCAGACTCGGGCAACGCTGTCACACCCGAAGGGGGCAGCGCAGCCGAATCCTCATCCTCAGAGCCCATTAGCTCGTCCCCCGATGCAGCGACCGACATCCTGTCTTCCGCCGGAGCCCCAAAGGAAACGGCTGGCACTCCACGTGAGAGGTCAGCACGCTCCTCCGGAAACTCCACCGGCGCAGCGGAGGGGGGAGGGGCCCGAGGAGCCATATGACCCGGCGGGTTTGCCCTGACCGTCACCCTCAGGTCCCCACCCAAGTCATCAGCCAGAGTAGCAGCCCTCTGCTTAGGCGCAGATGGACCGCTAGACCGGGGGATGCGCGAGGGTGCTCCACCTGCCTTGAGGTATTGGAGTCTGGACCGTAACACTGCGATGGTCATGTTCCCGCAATGGGAACATGAGTCATTCACGAACGCAGCCTCTGCGTGCTGAGTGCCCAGACACGAGAGACAACGAACATGACCGTCAAGCGGGGACAGAAAGCGACCGCACCCAGAAACACACGGTTTGAATGACATCTTGAAAAAGACGCAGGGTCAAACCGTGTTGCTCTTTTAGGATGGAAAACTGCTCTTTTAGTTGTGCTGAAGCACTCAGGGAGATGACCGCGGTCAGCACGCAGTCCGAATGCAAGCCTGCGTGTGACACTCAAAACAGGGAAAAACGCCCAGCGAACCAACAATGGAAGCTCTTTTAAATGAATGCAAACAATTGCAACTGGTCGGTCTCTCGCTGAGAAGCGCTGTAACACCCGCACTGGCAGTTCTCCTTCCTCTCTCTCCAAGACTCAGTCTTTTAAACACTCTTCGTGGAAACAGAATGAACTGTTCGGCTCCGAAGTTGAAAGCATTTGATCTACCATTCCACTTCCTATTTATAACCGCGCTGCGGGGCGGAGCGTGGAATGTGTGGATCACATGCCAATCTCCGATTGGCTCGTTTTTTACACTCGAAGTGGATAGGTCTCTGAGGGCAGATCCCAATTCGTCGGTTTAGTTCTGGCGTACGTCGAACGTGACCGACTGAAAGGGAACGTAGAACACATTCAGTATTTTTGTCATTTTTGAATTCATGTGATCATTGAATAATTTCCACCTTTGTGTCATAGTATACACTGTCGTAATTCATTATTTTTGTCAATTTTGAATTCTGTGATAATTGAATAATTTTCACTTGTATGTCATAGTATACACTGTATTTATGTCATAGTATACACTGTATTCAGTATTTTTGTCAATTTTGAATTCCTGTGATAATTGAATAAATTTCACTTTTATGTCATAGTATACATTGTCGTAATTCATTATTTTTGTCAATTTGAAATTCCTGTGATAATTTAATAATTTCCACCTTTTATGTCATAGTATACACCGTCATAATTCATAATTTTTGTCAATTTTGAATTCCTGTGATAATTGAATAATTTTCACTTTTATGTCATAGTATACACTGTATTCAGTATTTTTGTCAATTTTGAATTTGTGATAATTGAATAATTTCCACTTTTATGTCATAGTATACACTGTCGTAATTCAATATTTTTGTCAATTTTGAATTCCTGTGATAATTGAATAATTTTTACTTTTATGTCATAGTATACACAGTCATAATTCAGTATTATTGTCAATTTTGAATTCCTGTGATAATTGAATAATTTCCACTTTTATTCATAGTATACACTGTTTTTATGTCATAGTATACACTGTATTCAGTATTTTTGTCAATTTTGAATTCCTGTGATAATTGAATAATTTCCACTTTTACGTCATAGTATACACTGTCGTAATTCGTTATTTTTGTCAATTTTGAATTCCTGTGATAATTGAATAATTTCCACTTTTATGTCATAGTATACACTGTCGTAATTCAGTATTTTTATCAATTTTGAATTCCTGTGATAATTGAATAATTTCCACTTTTATGTCATAGTATACACTGTATTCAGTATTTTTGTCAATTTTGAATTCAAGTGATAATTGAATAATTTCCACCTTTATGTCATAGTATACACTGTCGTAATTCATTATTTTTGTCAATTTTGAATTCCTGTGATAAGTTAATAATTTTCACTTTTATGTCATAGCATACACTGTATTTATGTCATAGTATACACTGTATTCAGTATTTTTGTCAGTTTTGAATTCCTGTGATAATTGAATAAATTCCACTTTTACGTCATAGTATACACTGTCGTAATTCATTATTTTTGTCCATTTTGAATTCCTGTGATAATTGAATAATTTCCACTTTTATATCATAGTATACACTGTCGTAATTCAGTATTTTTGTCAATTTTGAATTCCTGTGATAATTGAATAATTTCCACTTTTATGTCATAGTATACACTGTATTTATGGCATAGTATACACTGTATTCAGTATTTTTGTCAATTTTGAATTTGTGATAATTGAATAATTTCCACTTTTATGTCATAGTATACACTGTCGTAATTCACTATTTTTGTCAATTTTGAATTCCTGTGATAATTGAATAATTTTCACTTTTATGTCATAGTATACACTGTATTCAGTATTTTTGTCAATTTTGAATATTTGATAATTGAATAATTTCCACTTTTATGTCATAGTATACACTGTCGTAATTCATTATTTTTGTCAATTTTGAATTCCTGTGATAATTGAATAATTTCCACTTTTATGTCATAGCATACACTGTACTTATGTCATAGTATACACTGTATTCAGTATTTTTGTCAATTTTGAATTTGTGATAATTGAATAATTTCCACTTTTATGTCATAGTATACACTGTCGTAATTCATTATTTTTGTCAATTTTGAATTCCTGTGATAATTGAATAATTTCCACTTTTATGTCATAGCATACACTGTATTTATGTCATAGTATACACTGTATTCAGTATTTTTGTCAATTTTGAATTTGTGATAATTGAATAATTTCCACTTTTATGTCATAGTATACACTGTCGTAATTCCTTATTTTTGTCAATTTTGAATTCCTGTGATAATTGAATAATTTTCACTTTAATGTCATAGTATACACTGTCGTAATTCAGTATTTTTGTCCATTTTGAATTCCTGTGATAATTGAATAATTTTCACTTTTATGTCATAGTATACACTGTCGTAATTCAGTATTTTTGACAATTTTGAATTCCTTTGATAATTGAATAATTTACACTTTTATGTCATAGTATACATTGTCGTAATTCATTATTTTTGTCAATTTTGCATTCCTGTGATAATTGAATAATTTTCACTTTTATGTCATAGTATACACTGTCGTAATTCAATATTTTTATCCATTTTGAATTCATGTGATAATTGAATAATTTCCACTTTTATGTCATAGTATAGACTGTATTTATGTCATAGTGTACAATGTATTCAGTATTTTTGTCAATTTTGAATTCCTGTGATAATTGAATAAATTCCACTTTTACGTCATAGTATACACTGTCGTAATTGATTATTTTTGTCTATTTTGAATTCCTGTGATAATTGAATAATTTCCACTTTTACGTCATAGTATACACTGTTGTAATTCAGTATTTTTGACAATTTTGAATTCCTGTGATAATTGAATAATTTCCACTTTTATGTCCTAGTATACACTGTCGTAATTCAGTATTTTTGTCCATTTTGAATTCATGTGATAATTGAATAATTTTCACTTTTATGTCAGAGTATAGACTGTATTTATGTCATAGTGTACACTGTATTCAGTATTTTTGTCAATTTTGAATTCCTGTGATAATTGAATAAATTCCACTATTACGTCATAGTATACACTGTCGTAATTGATTATTTTTGTCGATTTTTAATTCCTGTGATAATTGAATAATTTCCACTTTTACGTCATAGTATACACTGTCGTAATTCTGTATTTTTGTCAACTTTGAATTCATGTAAGAATTGAATAATTTCTACTTTTATGTCATAGTATACACTGTCTTAATTCAGTATTTTTGTCAATTTTGCATTCCTGTGATAATTGAATAATTTTCACTTTTATGTCATAGTATACACTGTATTTATGTCATAGTATACACTGTATTCAGTATTTTTGTCAATTTTGAATTCCTGTGATAATTGAATAATTTACACTTTTATGTCATAGTATACACTGTCGTAATTCAGTATTTTTGTCCATTTTGAATTCCTGTGATAATTGAATAATTTCCACTTTTATGTCATAGTATACACTGTATTTATGTCACAGTATACACTGTATTCAGTATTTTTGTCAATTTTGAATTCCTGTGATAATTGAATAATTTTCACTTTTATGTCATAGTATACACTGTCGTAATTCATTATTTTTGTCCATTTTGAATTCCTGTGATAATTGAATAATTTCCACCTCTATGTCATAGTATACACTGTCGTAATTCATTATTTTTGTCAATTTTGAATTCCTGTGATAATTGAATAATTTCCACTTTTACGTCATAGTATACACTGTCGTAATTCATTATTTTTGTCGATTTTGAATTCCTGTGATAATTTAATAATTTCCACTTTTACGTCATAGCAAACACTGTATTTATGTCATAGTATACACTGTATTCAGTATTTTTGTCAATTTTGAATTTGTGATAATTGAATAATTTCCACTTTTATGTCATAGTATACACTGTCGTAATTCATTATTTTTGTCAATTTTGAATTCCTGTGATAATTGAATAATTTCCACTTTTATGTCATAGCATACACTGTATTTATGTCATAGTATACACTGTATTCAGTATTTTTGTCAATTTTGAATATTTGATAATTGGATAATTTCCACTTTTATGTCATAGTATACATTGTCGTAATTCATTATTTTTGTCAATTTTGCATTCCTGTGATAATTGAATAATTTTCACTTTTATGTCATAGTATACACTGTCGTAATTCAGTATTTTTGTCCATTTTGAATTCATGTGATAATTGAATAATTTCCACTTTTATGTAATAGTATACACTGTCGTAATTCAGTGTTTTTGACAATTTTGAATTCCTTTGATAATTGAATAATTTCCACTTTTATGTCATAGTATACACTGTCGTAATTCATTATTTTTGTCCATTTTGAATTCCTGTGATAATTGAATAATTTCCACTTTTATGTCAGAGTATAGACTGTATTTATGTCATAGTGTACACTGTATTCAGTATTTTTGTCAATTTTTAATTCCTGTGATAATTGAATAAATTCCACTTTTACGTCATAGTATACACTGTCGTAATTCATTATTTTTGTCGATTTTGAATTCCTGTGATAATTGAATAATTTCCACATTTATGTCATAGTATACACTGTCGTAATTCATTATTTTTGTCCATTTTGAATTCCTGTGATAATTGAATAATTTTCACTTTTATGTCATAGTATACACTGTATTTATGTCATAGTATACACTGTATTCAGTATTTTTGTCCATTTTGAATTCCTGTGATAATTGAATAATTTCCACTTTTATGTCATAGTATACACTGTATTTATGTCATAGTATACACTGTATTCAGTATTTTTGTCAATTTTGAATTCCTGTGATAATTGAATATTTTTCACTTTTATGTCATAGTATACACTGTCATAATTCATTATTTTTGTCCATTTTGAATTCCTGTGATAATTGAATAATTTCCACCTTTATGTCATAGTATACACTGTCGTAATTCATTATTTTTGTCAATTTTGAATTCCTGTGATAATTGAATAATTTCCACTTTTATGTCATAGCAAACACTGTATTTATGTCATAGTATACACTGTATTCAGTATTTTTGTCAATTTTGAATTTGTGATAATTGAATAATTTCCACTTTTATGTCATAGTATACACTGTCGTAATTCATTATTTTTGTCAATTTTGAATTCCTGTGATAATTGAATAATTTCCACTTTTATGTCATAGCATACACTGTATTTATGTCATAGTATACACTGTAATCAGTATTTTTGTCAATTTTGAATTTTTGATAATTGGATAATTTCCACTTTTATGTCATAGTATACATTGTCGTAATTCATTATTTTTGTCAATTTTGCATTCCTGTGATAATTGAATAATTTTCACTTTTATGTCATAGTATACACTGTCGTAATTCAGTATTTTTGTCCATTTTGAATTCAAGTGATAATTGAATAATTTCCACTTTTATGTCATAGTATACACTGTCGTAATTCAGTGTTTTTGACAATTTTGAATTCCTTTGATAATTGAATAATTTCCACTTTTATGTCATAGTATACACTGTCGTAATTCAGTATTTTTGTCCATTTTGAATTCATGTGATAATTGAATAATTTTCACTTTTATGTCAGAGTATAGACTGTATTTATGTCATAGTGTACACTGTATTCAGTATTTTTGTCAATTTTGAATTCCTGTGATAATTGAATAAATTCCACTTTTACGTCATAGTATACACTGTCGTAATTCATTATTTTTGTCGATTTTGAATTCCTGTGATAATTGAATAATTTCCACATTTATGTCATAGTATACACTGTCGTAATTCATTATTTTTGTCCATTTTGAATTCCTGTGATAATTGAATAATTTCCACCTTTATGTCATAGTATACACTGTCGTAATTCATTATTTTTGTCGATTTTGAATTCCTGTGATAATTGAATAATTTCCACCTTTATGTCATAGTATACACTGTATTTATGTCATAGTATACACTGTCGTAATTCTTTATTTTTGTCAATTTTGAATTCCTGTGATAATTGAATAATTTCCACTTTTATGTCATAGTATACACTGTCGTAATTCAGTATTTTTGTCAATTTTGAATTCCTGTGATAATTGAATAATTTCCACTTTTATGTCATAGTATACACTGTATTTATGTCATAGTATACACTGTATTCAGTATTTTTGTTAATTTTGAATTCAAGTGATAATTGAATAATTTCCACCTTTATGTCATATTATACACTGTCGTAATTCATTCTTTTTGTCAATTTTGAATTCCTGTGATAAATGAATAATTTTCACTTTTATGTCATAGCATACACTGTATTTATGTCATAGTATACACTGTATTGAGTATTTTTGTCAATTTTGAATTTGGGATAATTGAAAAATTTCCACTTTTATGTCATAGTATACACTGTCGAAATTCATTATTTTTGTCAATTTTGAATTCTTGTGATAATTGAATAATTTCCACTTTTATGTCATAGTATACACTGTCGTAATTCAGTATTTTTGTCCATTTTGAATTCATGTGATAATTGAATAATTTCCACTTTTATGTCATAGCATACACTGTATTTATGTCATAGTATTCACTGTATTCAGTATTTTTGTCAATTTTGAATTTTTGATAATTGGATAATTTCCACTTTTATGTCATAGTATACATTGTCGTAATTCATTATTTTTGTCAATTTTGCATTCCTGTGATAATTGAATAATTTTCACTTTTATGTCATAGTATACACTGTCGTAATTCAGTATTTTTGTCCATTTTGAATTCATGTGATAATTGAATAATTTCCACTTTTATGTCATAGTATATACTGTCGTAATTCATTATTTTTGTCCCTTTTGAATTCCTGTGATAATTGAATAATTTCCACTTTTATGTCAGAGTATAGACTGTATTTATGTCATAGTGTACACTGTATTCAGTATTTTTGTCAATTTTTAATTCCTGTGATAATTGAATAAATTCCACTTTTACGTCATAGTATACACTGTCGTAATTCATTATTTTTGTCGATTTTGAATTCCTGTGATAATAGAATAATTTCCACATTTATGTCATAGTATACACTGTCGTAATTCATTATTTTTGTCCATTTTGAATTCCTGTGATAATTGAATAATTTCCACCTTTATGTCATAGTATACACTGTCGTAATTCATTATTTTTGTCAATTTTGAATTCCTGTGATAATTGAATAATTTTCACTTTTATGTCATAGTATACACTGTATTTATGTCATAGTATACACTGTATTCAGTATTTTTGTCAATTTTGAATTCCTGTGATAATTGAATAATTTTCACTTTTATGTCAGTATACACTGTCGTAATTCAGTATTTTTGTCCATTTTGAATTCCTGTGATAATTGAATAATTTCCACCTTTATGTCATAGTATACACTGTCGTAATTCATTATTTTTGTCAATTTTGAATTCCTGTGATAATTGAATAATTTCCACTTTTATGTCATAGCAAACACTGTATTTATGTCATAGTATACACTGTATTCAGTATTTTTGTCAATTTTGAATTTGTGATAATTGAATAATTTCCACTTTTATGTCATAGTATACACTGTCGTAATTCATTATTTTTGTCAATTTTGAATTCCTGTGATAATTGAATAATTTCCACTTTTATGTCATAGCATACACTGTATTTATGTCATAGTATACACTGTATTCAGTATTTTTGTCAATTTTGAATTTTTGATAATTGGATAATTTCCACTTTTATGTCATAGTATACATTGTCGTAATTCATTATTTTTGTCAATTTTGCATTCCTGTGATAATTGAATAATTTTCACTTTTATGTCATAGTATACACTGTCGTAATTCAGTATTTTTGTCCATTTTGAATTCATGTGATAATTGAATAATTTCCACTTTTATGTCATAGTATACACTGTCGTAATTCAGTGTTTTTGACAATTTTGAATTCCTTTGATAATTGAATAATTTCCACTTTTATGTCATAGTATACACTGTCGTAATTCAGTATTTTTGTCCATTTTGAATTCATGTGATAATTGAATAATTTTCACTTTTATGTCAGAGTATAGACTGTATTTATGTCATAGTGTACACTGTATTCAGTATTTTTGTCAATTTTGAATTCCTGTGATAATTGAATAAATTCCACTTTTACGTCATAGTATACACTGTCGTAATTCATTATTTTTGTCGATTTTGAATTCCTGTGATAATTTAATAATTTCCACTTTTACGTCATAGCAAACACTGTATTTATGTCATAGTATACACTGTATTCAGTATTTTTGTCAATTTTGAATTTGTGATAATTGAAAAATTTCCACTTTTATGTCATAGTATACACTGTCGTAATTCATTATTTTTGTCAATTTTGAATTCCTCTGATAATTGAATAATTTCCACCTTTATGTCATAGTATACACTGTCGTAATTCATTATTTTTGTCAATTTTGAATTCCTGTGATAATTGAATAATTTCCACTTTTATGTCATAGCAAACACTGTATTTATGTCATAGTATACACTGTCGTAATTCATTATTTTTGTTGATTTTGAATTCCTGTGATAATTGAATAATTTCCACCTTTATGTCATAGTATACACTGTCGTAATTCATTATTTTTGTCAATTTTGAATTCCTGTGATAATTGAATAATTTTCACTTTTATGTCATAGTATACACTGTATTTATGTCATAGTATACACTGTATTCAGTATTTTTGTCAATTTTGAATTCCTGTGATAATTGAATAATTTACACTTTTATGTCATAGTATACACTGTATTTATGTCATAGTATACACTGTATTCAGTATTTTTGTCAATTTTGAATTCCTGTGATAATTGAATAATTTCCACTTTTATGTCATAGTATACACTGTATTTATGTCATAGTATACACTGTATTCAGTATTTTTGTCAATTTTGAATTCCTGTGATAATTGAATAATTTACACTTTTATGTCATAGTATACACTGTCGTAATTCAGTATTTTTGTCCATTTTGAATTCCTGTGATAATTGAATAATTTCCACTTTTATGTCATAGTATACACTGTCTTAATTCATTATTTTTGTCCATTTTGAATTCCTGTGATAATTGAATAATTTCCACTTTTATATCATAGTATACACTGTCGTAATTCAGTATTTTTGACAATTTTGAATTCCTGTGATAAATGAATAAGTTTCACTTTTATGTCATAGTATACACTGTATTCATGTCATAGTATACACTGTATTCAGTATTTTTGACAATTTTGAATTCCTGTGATAATTGAATAATTTCCACTATTTTGTCATAGTATACACTGTCGTAATTCATTATTTTTGTCAATTTTGAATTCCTGTGATAATTGAATAATTTCCACTTTTATGTCATAGTATACACTGTCGTAATTCAGTATTTTTGTCCATTTTGAATTCCTGTGATAATTGAATAATTTCCACTTTTATGTCATAGTATACACTGTCGTAATTCAGTATTTTTGACAATTTTGAATTCCTGTGATAAATGAATAATTTTCACTTTTATGTCATAGTATACACTGTCGTAATTCAGTATTTTTGTCAACTTTGAATTCATGTAAGAATTGAATAAGTTCTACTTTTATGTCATAGTATACACTGTCGTAATTCAGTATTTTTGTCAATTTTGAATTCCTGTGATAATTGAATAATTTTCACTTTTATGTCATAGTATACACTGTATTTATGTCATAGTATACACTGTCGTAATTCAGTATTTTTGTCAATTTTGAATTCCTGTGATAATTGAATAATTTACACCTTTATGTCATAGTATACACTGTAGTAATTCATTATTTTTGTCAATTTTGAATTCCTGTAATAATTGAATAATTTTCATGTCATAGTATACACTGTATTTATGTCATAAGAATTCAAAATTGACAAAAATACTGAATACAGTGTATACTGTGATAATTGAATAAATTTCACTTTTATGTCATAGTATACACTGTCGTAATTCATTATTTTTGTCAATTTTGAATTCCTATGATAATTGAATAATTTCCACTTTTATGTCATAATATACACTGTCGTAATTCAGTATTTTTGTCCATTTTGAATTCCTGTGATAATTGAATAATTTCCACTTTTATGTCATAGTATACACTGTCTTAATTCATTATTTTTGTCCATTTTGAATTCCTGTGATAATTGAATAATTTCCACTTTTATATCATAGTATACACTGTTGTAATTCATTATTTTTGTCAATTTTGAATTTATGTGATAATTGAATAATTTCCAATTTTATGTCATAGTATACACTGTCGTAATTCATTATTTTTGTCAATTTTGAATTCCTGTGATAATTGAATAATTTCCACTTTTATGTCATAGTATACACTGTCGTAATTCATTATTTTTGTCAATTTTGAATTCCTGTGATAATTGAATAATTTCCACTTTTATGTCATAGTATACACTGTATTTATGTCATAGGAATTCAAAATTGACAAAAATACTGAATACAGTGTATACTGTGATAATTGAATAATTTTCACTTTTATGTCATAGTATACACTGTCGTAATTCAGTATTTTTGTCCATTTTGAATTCCTGTGATAATTGAATAATTTCCACTTTTATGTCATAGTATACACTGTCGTAATTCAGTATTTTTGTCCATTTTGAATTCCTGTGATAATTGAATAATTTTCACTTTTATGTCATAGTATACACTGTATTTATGTCATAGTATACACTGTATTCAGTATTTTTGTCAATTTTGAATTCCTGTGATAATTGAATAATTTCCACTTTTATGTCATAGTATACACTGTCGTAATTCATTATTTTTGTCAATTTTGAATTCCTGTGATAATTGAATAATTTCCACTTTTATGTCATAGTATACACTGTATTTATGTCATAGGAATTCAAAATTGACAAAAATACTGAATACAGTGTATACTGTGATAATTGAATAATTTTCACTTTTATGTCATAGTATACACTGTCGTAATTCAGTATTTTTGTCCATTTTGAATTCCTGTGATAATTGAATAATTTCCACTTTTATGTCATAGTATACACTGTCGTAATTCAGTATTTTTGTCCATTTTGAATTCCTGTGATAATTGAATAATTTTCACTTTTATGTCATAGTATACACTGTATTTATGTCATAGTATACACTGTATTCAGTATTTTTGTCAATTTTGAATTCCTGTGATAATTGAATAATTTCCACTTTTATGTCATAGTATACACTGTCGTAATTCAGTATTTTTGTCCATTTTGAATTCCTGTGATAATTGAATAATTTCCACTTTTATGTCATAGTATACACTGTCGTAATTCAGTATTTTTGACAATTTTGAATTCCTGTGATAAATGAATAATTTTCACTTTTATGTCATAGTATACACTGTCGTAATTCAGTATTTTTGTCAACTTTGAATTCATGTAAGAATTGAATAAGTTCTACTTTTATGTCATAGTATACACTGTCGTAATTCAGTATTTTTGTCAATTTTGAATTCCTGTGATAATTGAATAATTTTCACTTTTATGTCATAGTATACACTGTATTTATGTCATAGTATACACTGTCGTAATTCAGTATTTTTGTCAATTTTGAATTCCTGTGATAATTGAATAATTTACACCTTTATGTCATAGTATACACTGTAGTAATTCATTATTTTTGTCAATTTTGAATTCCTGTAATAATTGAATAATTTTCATGTCATAGTATACACTGTATTTATGTCATAAGAATTCAAAATTGACAAAAATACTGAATACAGTGTATACTGTGATAATTGAATAAATTTCACTTTTATGTCATAGTATACACTGTCGTAATTCATTATTTTTGTCAATTTTGAATTCCTATGATAATTGAATAATTTCCACTTTTATGTCATAATATACACTGTCGTAATTCAGTATTTTTGTCCATTTTGAATTCCTGTGATAATTGAATAATTTCCACTTTTATGTCATAGTATACACTGTCTTAATTCATTATTTTTGTCCATTTTGAATTCCTGTGATAATTGAATAATTTCCACTTTTATATCATAGTATACACTGTTGTAATTCATTATTTTTGTCAATTTTGAATTTATGTGATAATTGAATAATTTCCAATTTTATGTCATAGTATACACTGTCGTAATTCATTATTTTTGTCAATTTTGAATTCCTGTGATAATTGAATAATTTCCACTTTTATGTCATAGTATACACTGTCGTAATTCATTATTTTTGTCAATTTTGAATTCCTGTGATAATTGAATAATTTCCACTTTTATGTCATAGTATACACTGTATTTATGTCATAGGAATTCAAAATTGACAAAAATACTGAATACAGTGTATACTGTGATAATTGAATACATTTCACTTTTATATCATAGTATACACTGTTGTAATTCATTATTTTTGTCAATTTTGAATTTATGTGATAATTGAATAATTTCCAATTTTATGTCATAGTATACACTGTCGTAATTCATTATTTTTGTCAATTTTGAATTCCTGTGATAATTGAATAATTTCCACTTTTATGTCATAGTATACACTGTCGTAATTCATTATTTTTGTCAATTTTGAATTCCTGTGATAATTGAATAATTTCCACTTTTATGTCATAGTATACACTGTATTTATGTCATAGGAATTCAAAATTGACAAAAATACTGAATACAGTGTATACTGTGATAATTGAATAATTTTCACTTTTATGTCATAGTATACACTGTCGTAATTCAGTATTTTTGTCCATTTTGAATTCCTGTGATAATTGAATAATTTCCACTTTTATGTCATAGTATACACTGTCGTAATTCAGTATTTTTGTCCATTTTGAATTCCTGTGATAATTGAATAATTTTCACTTTTATGTCATAGTATACACTGTATTTATGTCATAGTATACACTGTATTCAGTATTTTTGTCAATTTTGAATTCCTGTGATAATTGAATAATTTCCACTTTTATGTCATAGTATACACTGTCGTAATTCATTATTTTTGTCAATTTTGAATTCCTGTGATAATTGAATAATTTCCACTTTTATGTCATAGTATACACTGTATTTATGTCATAGGAATTCAAAATTGACAAAAATACTGAATACAGTGTATACTGTGATAATTGAATAATTTTCACTTTTATGTCATAGTATACACTGTCGTAATTCAGTATTTTTGTCCATTTTGAATTCCTGTGATAATTGAATAATTTCCACTTTTATGTCATAGTATACACTGTCGTAATTCAGTATTTTTGTCCATTTTGAATTCCTGTGATAATTGAATAATTTTCACTTTTATGTCATAGTATACACTGTATTTATGTCATAGTATACACTGTATTCAGTATTTTTGTCAATTTTGAATTCCTGTGATAATTGAATAATTTCCACTTTTATGTCATAGTATACACTGTCGTAATTCAGTATTTTTGTCCATTTTGAATTCCTGTGATAATTGAATAATTTCCACTTTTATGTCATAGTATACACTGTCGTAATTCAGTATTTTTGACAATTTTGAATTCCTGTGATAAATGAATAATTTTCACTTTTATGTCATAGTATACACTGTCGTAATTCAGTATTTTTGTCAACTTTGAATTCATGTAAGAATTGAATAAGTTCTACTTTTATGTCATAGTATACACTGTCGTAATTCAGTATTTTTGTCAATTTTGAATTCTTGTGATAATTGAATAATTTTCACTTTTATGTCATAGTATACACTGTATTTATGTCATAGTATACACTGTCGTAATTCAGTATTTTTGTCAATTTTGAATTCCTGTGATAATTGAATAATTTACACCTTTATGTCATAGTATACACTGTAGTAATTCATTATTTTTGTCAATTTTGAATTCCTGTAATAATTGAATAATTTTCATGTCATAGTATACACTGTATTTATGTCATAAGAATTCAAAATTGACAAAAATACTGAATACAGTGTATACTGTGATAATTGAATAAATTTCACTTTTATGTCATAGTATACACTGTCGTAATTCATTATTTTTGTCAATTTTGAATTCCTGTGATAATTGAATAATTTCCACTTTTATGTCATAGTATACACTGTCTTAATTCATTATTTTTGTCCATTTTGAATTCCTGTGATAATTGAATAATTTCCACTTTTATATCATAGTATACACTGTTGTAATTCATTATTTTTGTCAATTTTGAATTTATGTGATAATTGAATAATTTCCAATTTTATGTCATAGTATACACTGTCGTAATTCATTATTTTTGTCAATTTTGAATTCCTGTGATAATTGAATAATTTCCACTTTTATGTCATAGTATACACTGTCGTAATTCATTATTTTTGTCAATTTTGAATTCCTGTGATAATTGAATAATTTCCACTTTTATGTCATAGTATACACTGTATTTATGTCATAGGAATTCAAAATTGACAAAAATACTGAATACAGTGTATACTGTGATAATTGAATAATTTTCACTTTTATGTCATAGTATACACTGTCGTAATTCAGTATTTTTGTCCATTTTGAATTCCTGTGATAATTGAATAATTTCCACTTTTATGTCATAGTATACACTGTCGTAATTCAGTATTTTTGTCCATTTTGAATTCCTGTGATAATTGAATAATTTTCACTTTTATGTCATAGTATACACTGTATTTATGTCATAGTATACACTGTATTCAGTATTTTTGTCAATTTTGAATTCCTGTGATAATTGAATAATTTCCACATTTTTGTCATAGTATACACTGTCGTAATTCATTATTTTTGACAATTTTGAATTCCTGTGATAATTGAATAATTTTCACTTTTATGTCATAGTATACACTGTCGTAATTCAGTATTTTTGTCCATTTTGAATTCCTGTGATAATTGAATAATTTCCACTTTTATGTCAGAGTATAGACTGTATTTATGTCATAGTGTACACTGTATTCAGTATTTTTGTCAATTTTGAATTCCTGTGATAATTGAATAAATTCCACTTTTACGTCATAGTATACACTGTCATAATTCATTATTTTTGTCAATTTTGAATTCCTGTGATAATTGAATAATTTCCACTTTTACGTCATAGTATACACGGTCGTAATTCAGTAATTTTGTCAACTTTGAATTCATGTAAGAATTGAATAAGTTCTACTTTTATGTCATAGTATACACTGTCGTAATTCAGTATTTTTGTCAATTTTGAATTCCTGTGATAATTGAATAATTTTCACTTTTATGTCATAGTATACACTGTATTTATGTCATAATATACACTGTATTCAGTATTTTTGTCAATTTTGAATTCCTGTGATAATTGAATAATTTACACCTTTATGTCATAGTATACACTGTGGTAATTCATTATTTTTGTCAATTTTGAATTCCTGTAATAATTGAATAATTTTCACTTTTATGTCATAGTATACACTGTATTTTTGTCATAGGAATTCAAAATTGACAAAAATACTGAATACAGTGTATACTGTGATAATTGAATAAATGTCACTTTTATGTCATAGTATACACTGTCGTAATTCATTATTTTTGTCAATTTTGAATTCCTATGATAATTGAATAATTTCCAATTTTATGTCATAGTATACACTGTCGTAATTCATTATTTTTGTCAATTTTGAATTCCTGTGATAATTGAATAATTTCCACTTTTATGTCATAGTATACACTGTCGTAATTCATTATTTTTGTCAATTTTGAATTCCTGTGATAATTGAATAATTTCCACTTTTATGTCATAGTATACACTGTATTTATGTCATAGGAATTCAAAATTGACAAAAATACTGAATACAGTGTATACTGTGATAATTGAATACATTTCACTTTTATGTCATAGTATACACTGTCGTAATTCATTATTTTTGTCAATTTTGAATTCCTATGATAATTGAATAATTTCCACTTTTATGTCATAGTATACACTGTCGTAATTCAGTATTTTTGTCCATTTTGAATTCCTGTGATAATTGAATAATTTCCACTTTTATGTCATAGTACACACTGTATTCATTATTTTTGTCATTTTTGAATTCATGTGATAATTGAATAATTTCCACATTTATGTCATAGTATACACTGTTGTAATTCATTATTTTTGTCCATTTTGAATTCCTGTGATAATTGAATAATTTCCACTTTTATGTCATAGTATACACTGTCGTAATTCAGTATTTTTGTCCATTTTGAATTCCTGTGATAATTGAATAATTTCCACTTTTATGTCATAGTATACACTGTCGTAATTCATTATTTTTGTCAATTTTGAATTCCTGTGATAATTGAATAATTTCCACTTTTATGTCATAGTATACACTGTCGTAATTCAGTATTTTTGTCAATTTTGAATTCAAGTGATAATTGAATAATTTCCACCTTTATGTCATAGTATAAACTGTCGTAATTCAGTATTTTTGTCCATTTTGAATTCCTGTGATAATTGAATAATTTCCACTTTTATGTCATAGTATACACTGTCGTAATTCAGTATTTTTGACAATTTTGAATTCCTGTGATAATTGAATAATTTCCACTTTTATGTCATAGTATACACTGTGGTAATTCATTATTTTTGTCAATTTTGAATTCCTGTGATAATTGAATAATTTCCACTTTTATGTCATAGTATACACTGTCGTAATTCAGTATTTTTGTCCATTTTGAATTCCTGTGATAATTGAATAATTTCCACTTTTATGTCATAGTATACACTGTTGTAATTCAGTATTTTTGACAATTTTGAATTCCTGTGATAATTGAATAATTTTCACTTTTATGTCATAGTATACACTGTCGTAATTCAGTATTTTTGCCCATTTTGAATTCCTGTGATAATTGAATAATTTCCACTTTTATGTCATAGTACACACTGTATTCATTATTTTTGTCATTTTTGAATTCATGTGATAATTGAATAATTTCCACTTTTACGTCATAGTATACACTGTCGTAATTCAGTAATTTTGTCAACTTTGAATTCATGTAAGAATTGAATCATTTTCACTTTTATGTCATAGTATACACTGTATTTATGTCATAGTATACACTGTATTCAGTATTTTTGTCAATTTTGAATTCCTGTGATAATTGAATAAATTTCACTTTTATGTCATAGTATACACTGTCGTAATTCATTATTTTTGTCAATTTTGAATTCCTGTGATAATTGAATAATTTTCACTTTTATGTCATAGTATACATTGTATTTATGTCATAGGAATTCAAAATTGACAAAAATACTGAATACAGTGTATACTGTGATAATTGAATAAATTTCACTTTTATGTCATAGTATACACTGTCGTAATTCATTATTTTTGTCAATTTTGAATTCCTATTATAATTGAATAATTTCCACTTTTATGTCATAGTATACACTGTCGTAATTCAGTATTTTTGTCCATTTTGAATTCCTGTGATAATTGAATAATTTCCACTTTTATGTCATAGTACACACTGTATTCATTATTTTTGTCATTTTTGAATTCATGTGATAATTGAATAATTTCCACATTTATGTCATAGTATACACTGTTGTAATTCATTATTTTTGTCAATTTTGAATTCCTGTGATAATTGAATAATTTCTACTTTTATGTCATAGTATACACTGTCGTAATTCAGTATTTTTGTCCATTTTGAATTCCTGTGATAATTGAATAATTTCCACTTTTATGTCATAGTATACACTGTCGTAATTCAGTATTTTTGTCCATTTTGAATTCCTGTGATAATTTAATAATTTCCACTTTTATGTCATAGTATACACTGTCGTAATTCAGTATTTTTGACAATTTTGAATTCCTGTGATAATTGAATAATTTTCACTTTTATGTCATAGTATACACTGTCGTAATTCAGTATTTTTGTCAATTTTGAATTCCTGTGATAATTGAATAATTTCCACTTTTATGTCATAGTATACACTGTCGTAATTCAGTATTTTTGTCCATTTTGAATTCCTGTGATAATTGAATAATTTCCACTTTTATGTCATAGTATACACTGTCGTAATTCAGTATTTTTGACAATTTTGAATTCCTGTGATAATTGAATAATTTTCACTTTTATGTCATAGTATACACTGTCGTAATTCATTATTTTTGTCAATTTTGAATTCCTGTGATAATTGAATAATTTCTACTTTTATGTCATAGTATACACTGTCGTAATTCAGTATTTTTGTCCATTTTGAATTCCTGTGATAATTGAATAATTTCCACTTTTATGTCATAGTATACACTGTCGTAATTCATTATTTTTGTCAATTTTGAATTCCTGTGATAATTGAATAATTTCCACTTTTATGTCATAGTATACACTGTCGTAATTCATTATTTTTGTCAATTTTGTATTCCTGTGATAATTGAATAATTTCCACTTTTATGTCATAGTATACACTGTCGTAATTCAGTATTTTTGTCCATTTTGAATTCGTGTGATAATTGAATAATTTCCACTTTTATGTCATAGTATACACTGTCGTAATTCAGTATTTTTGACAATTTTGAATTCCTGTGATAATTGAATAATTTTCACTTTTATGTCATAGTATACACTGTCGTAATTCAGTATTTTTGTCAATTTTGAATTCCTGTGATAATTGAATAATTTCCACTTTTATGTCATAGTATACACTGTCGTAATTCAGTATTTTTGTCCATTTTGAATTCCTGTGATAATTGAATAATTTCCACTTTTATGTCATAGTATACACTGTCGTAATTCATTATTTTTGTCAATTTTGAATTCCTGTGATAATTGAATAATTTCCACTTTTATGTCATAGTATACACTGTCGTAATTCATTATTTTTGTCAATTTTGTATTCCTGTGATAATTGAATAATTTCCACTTTTATGTCATAGTATACACTGTCGTAATTCAGTATTTTTGTCCATTTTGAATTCCTGTGATAATTGACTAATTTCCACTATTATGTCATAATATACACTGTCGTAATTCAGTATTTTTGACCATTTTGAATTCCTGTGATAATTGAATAATTTCCACTTTTATGTCATAGTATACACTGTCGTAATTCAGTATTTTTGTCCATTTTGAATTCATGTGATAATTGAATAATTTTCACTTTTATGTCAGAGTATAGACTGTATTTATGTCATAGTATACACTGTATTCAGTATTTTTGTCAATTTTGAATTCCTGTGATAATTGAATAAATTCCACATTTACGTCATAGTATACACTGTCGTAATTCATTATTTTTGTCAATTTTGAATTCATGTTATAGTTGAATAAATTAGACTTTTACGTCATAGTATACACTGTCGTAATTCATTATTTTTGTCAATTTTGAATTCCTGTGATAATTGAATAATTTCCACTTTTACGTCATAGTATACACTGTCGTAATTCATTATTTTTGTCAACTTTGAATTCATGTAAGAATTGAATAATTTCTACTTTTATGTCATAGTATACACTGTTGTAATTCAGTATTTTTGTCAATTTTGAATTCCTGTGATAATTGAATAATTTTAACTTTTATGTCATAGTATACACTGTATTTATGTCATAATATACACTGTATTCAGTATTTTTCTCAATTTTGAATTCCTGTGATAATTGAATAATTTACACCTTTATGTCATAGTATACACTGTGGTAATTCATTATTTTTGTCAATTTTGAATTCCTGTAATAATTGAATAATTTTCACTTTTATGTCATAGTATACACTGTATTTATGTCATAGGAATTCAAAATTGACAAAAATACTGAATACAGTGTATACTGTGATAATTGAATAAATTTCACTTTTATGTCATAGTATACACTGTCGTAATTCATTATTTTTGTCAATTTTGAATTCCTATGATAATTGAATAATTTCCAATTTTATGTCATAGTATACACTGTCGTAATTCATTATTTTTGTCAATTTTGAATTCCTGTGATAATTGAATAATTTCCACTTTTATGTCATAGTATACACTGTCGTAATTCAGTATTTTTGTCCATTTTGAATTCCTGTGATAATTGAATAATTTCCACTTTTATGTCATAGTATACACTGTCGTAATTCAGTATTTTTGTCCATTTTGAATTCCTGTGATAATTGAATAATTTCCACATTTATGTCATAGTATACACTGTCGTAATTCATTATTTTTGTAAATTTTTGAATTCCTGTGATAATTGAATAATTTCCACTTTTATGTCATAGCATACACTGTATTTATGTCATAGTATTCACTGTATTCAGTATTTTTGTCAATTTTGAATTTTTGATAATTGGATAATTTCCACTTTTATGTCATAGTATACATTGTCGTAATTCATTATTTTTGTCAATTTTGCATTCCTGTGATAATTGAATAATTTTTCACTTTTATGTCATAGTATACACTGTCGTAATTCAGTATTTTTGTCCATTTTGAATTCATGTGATAATTGAATAATTTCCACTTTTATGTCATAGTATATACTGTCGTAATTCAGTGTTTTTGACAATTTTGAATTCCTTTGATAATTGAATAATTTCCACTTTTATGTCATAGTATACACTGTCGTAATTCAGTATTTTTGTCCATTTTGAATTCATGTGATAATTGCATAATTTTCACTTTTATGTCAGAGTATAGACTGTATTTATGTCATAGTGTACACTGTATTCAGTATTTTTGTCAATTTTGAATTCCTGTGATAATTGAATAAATTCCACTTTTACGTCATAGTATACACTGTCGTAATTCATTATTTTTGTCGATTTTGAATTCCTGTGATAATTGAATAATTTCCACATTTATGTCATAGTATACACTGTCGTAATTCATTATTTTTGTCCATTTTGAATTCCTGTGATAATTGAATAATTTCCACCTTTATGTCATAGTATACACTGTCGTAATTCATTATTTTTGTCAATTTTGAATTCCTGTGATAATTGAATAATTTTCACTTTTATGTCATAGTATACACTGTATTTATGTCATAGTATACACTGTATTCAGTATTTTTGTCAATTTTGAATTCCTGTGATAATTGAATAATTTACACTTTTATGTCATAGTATACACTGTCGTAATTCAGTATTATTGTCCATTTTGAATTCCTGTGATAATTGAATAATTTCCACTTTTATGTCATAGTATACACTGTATTTATGTCATAGTATACACTGTATTCAGTATTTTTGTCAATTTTGAATTCCTGTGATAATTGAATAATTTTCACTTTTATGTCATAGTATACACTGTCGTAATTCATTATTTTTGTCCATTTTGAATTCCTGTGATAATTGAATAATTTCCACTTTTTTGTCATAGAAAACACTGTATTTATGTCATAGTATACACTGTATTCAGTATTTTTGTCAATTTTGAATTTGTGATAATTGAAAAATTTCCACTTTTATGTCATAGTATACACTGTCGTAATTCATTATTTTTGTCGATTTTGAATTCCTGTGATAATTGAATAATTTCCACATTTATGTCATAGTATACACTGTCGTAATTCATTATTTTTGTCGATTTTGAATTCCTGTGATAATTGAATAATTTCCACCTTTATGTCATAGTATACACTGTCGTAATTCATTATTTTTGTCAATTTTGAATTCCTGTGATAATTGAATAATTTTCACTTTTATGTCATAGTATACACTGTATTTATGTCATAGTATACACTGTATTCAGTATTTTTGTCAATTTTGAATTCCTGTGATAATTGAATAATTTACACTTTTATGTCATAGTATACACTGTCGTAATTCAGTATTTTTGTCCATTTTGAATTCCTGTGATAATTGAATAATTTCCACTTTTATGTCATAGTATACACTGTATTTATGTCATAGTATACACTGTATTCAGTATTTTTGTCAATTTTGAATTCCTGTGATAATTGAATAATTTCCACCTTTATGTCATAGTATACACTGTCGTAATTCATTATTTTTGTCAATTTTGAATTCCTGTGATAATTGAATAATTTCCACTTTTACGTCATAGTATACACTGTCGTAATTCATTATTTTTATCGATTTTGAATTCCTGTGATAATTGAATAATTTCCACTTTTACGTCATAGTATACACTGTCGTAATTCATTATTTTTGTCCATTTTGAATTCCTGTGATAATTGAATAATTTCCACTTTTACGTCATAGTATACACTGTCGTAATTCAGTATTTTGTCAACTTTGAATTCATGTAAGAATTGAATAATTTCTACTTTTATGTCATAGTATACACTGTATTCAGTATTTTTGTCAATTTTGAATTTTTGATAATTGGATAATTTCCACTTTTATGTCATAGTATACTTTGTCGTAATTCATTATTTTTGTCAATTTTGCATTCCTGTGATAATTGAATAATTTTCACTTTTATGTCATAGTATACACTGTCGTAATTCAGTATTTTTGTCCATTTTGAATTCCTTTGATAATTGAATAATTTCCACTTTTATGTCATAGTATACACTGTCGTACTTCAGTGTTTTTGACAATTTTGAATTCCTTTGATAATTGAATAATTTCCACTTTTATGTCATAGTATACACTGTCGTAATTCATTATTTTTGTCCATTTTGAATTCCTGTGATAATTGAATAATTTCCACTTTTATGTCAGAGTATAGACTGTATTTATGTCATAGTGTACACTGTATTCAGTATTTTTGTCAATTTTGAATTCCTGTGATAATTGAATAAATTCCACTTTTACGTCATAGTATACACTGTCGTAATTCATTATTTTTGTCGATTTTGAATTCCTGTGATAATTGAATAATTTCCACATTTATGTCATAGTATACACTGTCGTAATTCATTATTTTTGTCCATTTTGAATTCCTGTGATAATTGAATAATTTCCACCTTTATGTCATAGTACACACTGTCGTAATTCATTATTTTTGTCAATTTTGAATTCCTGTGATAATTGAATAATTTTCACTTTTATGTCATAGTATACACTGTATTTATGTCATAGTATACACTGTATTCAGTATTTTTGTCAATTTTGAATTCCTGTGATAATTGAATAATTTACACTTTTATGTCATAGTATACACTGTCGTAATTCAGTATTATTGTCCATTTTGAATTCCTGTGATAATTGAATAATTTCCACTTTTATGTCATAGTATACACTGTATTTATGTCATAGTATACACTGTATTCAGTATTTTTGTCAATTTTGAATTCCTGTGATAATTGAATAATTTTCACTTTTATGTCATAGTATACACTGTCGTAATTCATTATTTTTGTCCATTTTGAATTCCTGTGATAATTGAATAATTTCCACCTTTATGTCATAGTATACACTGTCGTAATTCATTATTTTTGTCAATTTTGAATTCCTGTGATAATTGAATAATTTCCACTTTTATGTCATAGAAAACACTGTATTTATGTCATAGTATACACTGTATTCAGTATTTTTGTCAATTTTGAATTTGTGATAATTGAATAATTTCCACCTTTATGTCATAGTATACACTGTCGTAATTCATTATTTTTGTCAATTTTGAATTCCTGTGATAATTGAATAATTTTCACTTTTATGTCATAGTATACACTGTATTTATGTCATAGTATACACTGTATTCAGTATTTTTGTCAATTTTGAATTCCTGTGATAATTGAATAATTTACACTTTTATGTCATAGTATACACTGTCGTAATTCAGTATTTTTGTCCATTTTGAATTCCTGTGATAATTGAATAATTTCCACTTTTATGTCATAGTATACACTGTATTTATGTCATAGTATACACTGTATTCAGTATTTTTGTCAATTTTGAATTCCTGTGATAATTGAATAATTTTCACTTTTATGTCATAGTATACACTGCCGTAATTCATTATTTTTGTCCATTTTGAATTCCTGTGATAATTGAATAATTTCCACCTTTATGTCATAGTATACACTGTCGTAATTCATTATTTTTGTCAATTTTGAATTCCTGTGATAATTGAATAATTTCCACTTTTACGTCATAGTATACACTGTCGTAATTCATTATTTTTGTCGATTTTGAATTCCTGTGATAATTGAATAATTTCCACTTTTACGTCATAGTATACACTGTCGTAATTCATTATTTTTGTCCATTTTGAATTCCTGTGATAATTGAATAATTTCCACTTTTACGTCATAGTATACACTGTCGTAATTCAGTATTTTTGTCAACTTTGAATTCATGTAAGAATTGAATAATTTCTACTTTTATGTCATAGTATACACTGTATTCAGTATTTTTGTCAATTTTGAATTTTTGATAATTGGATAATTTCCACTTTTATGTCATAGTATACATTGTCGTAATTCATTATTTTTGTCAATTTTGAATTCCTGTGATAATTGAATAATTTACACTTTTATGTCATAGTATACACTGTCATAATTCAGTATTTTTGTCCATTTTGAATTCCTGTGATAATTGAATAATTTCCACTTTTATGTCATAGTATACACTGTATTTATGTCATAGTATACACTGTATTCAGTATTTTTGTCAATTTTGAATTCCTGTGATAATTGAATAATTTTCACTTTTATGTCATAGTATATACTGTCGTAATTCATTATTTTTGTCCATTTTGAATTCCTGTGATAATTGAATAATTTCCACCTTTATGTCTTAGTATACACTGTCGTAATTCATTATTTTTGTCAATTTTGAATTCCTGTGATAATTGAATAATTTCCACTTTTATGTCATAGCAAACACTGTATTTATGTCATAGTATACACTGTATTCAGTATTTTTGTCAATTTTGAATTTGTGATAATTGAATAATTTCCACTTTTATGTCATAGTATACACTGTCGTAATTCATTATTTTTTTCAATTTTGAATTCCTGTGATAATTGAATAATTTCCACTTTTATGTCATAGTATACACTGTCGTAATTCAGTGTTTTTGACAATTTTGAATTCCTTTGATAATTGAATAATTTCCTTTTTTATGTCATAGTATACACTGTCGTACTTCAGTGTTTTTGACAATTTTGAATTCCTTTGATAATTGAATAATTTCCACTTTTATGTCATAGTATACACTGTCGTAATTCATTATTTTTGTCCATTTTGAATTCCTGTGATAATTGAATAATTTCCACTTTTATGTCAGAGTATAGACTGTATTTATGTCATAGTGTACACTGTATTCAGTATTTTTGTCAATTTTGAATTCCTGTGATAATTGAATAAATTCCACTTTTACGTCATAGTATACACTGTCGTAATTCATTATTTTTGTCGATTTTGAATTCCTGTGATAATTGAATAATTTCCACATTTATGTCATAGTATACACTGTCGTAATTCATTATTTTTGTCCATTTTGAATTCCTGTGATAATTGAATAATTTCCACCTTTATGTCATAGTATACACTGTCGTAATTCATTATTTTTGTCAATTTTGAATTCCTGTGATAATTGAATAATTTTCACTTTTATGTCATAGTATACACTGTATTTATGTCATAGTATACACTGTATTCAGTATTTTTGTCAATTTTGAATTCCTGTGATAATTGAATAATTTACACTTTTATGTCATAGTATACACTGTCGTAATTCAGTATTATTGTCCATTTTGAATTCCTGTGATAATTGAATAATTTCCACTTTTATGTCATAGTATACACTGTATTTATGTCATAGTATACACTGTATTCAGTATTTTTGTCAATTTTGAATTCCTGTGATAATTGAATAATTTTCACTTTTATGTCATAGTATACACTGTCGTAATCCATTATTTTTGTCCATTTTGAATTCCTGTGATAATTGAATAATTTTCACCTTTATGTCATAGTATACACTGTCGTAATTCATTATTTTTGTCAATTTTGAATTCCTGTGATAATTGAATAATTTCCACTTTTATGTCATAGAAAACACTGTATTTATGTCATAGTATACACTGTATTCAGTATTTTTGTCAATTTTGAATTTGTGATAATTGAATAATTTCCACCTTTATGTCATAGTATACACTGTCGTAATTCATTATTTTTGTCAATTTTGAATTCCTGTGATAATTGAATAATTTTCACTTTTATGTCATAGTATACACTGTATTTATGTCATAGTATACACTGTATTCAGTATTTTTGTCAATTTTGAATTCCTGTGATAATTGAATAATTTACACTTTTATGTCATAGTATACACTGTCGTAATTCAGTATTTTTGTCCATTTTGAATTCCTGTGATAATTGAATAATTTCCACTTTTATGTCATAGTATACACTGTATTTATGTCATAGTATACACTGTATTCAGTATTTTTGTCAATTTTGAATTCCTGTGATAATTGAATAATTTTCACTTTTATGTCATAGTATACACTGTCGTAATTCATTATTTTTGTCCATTTTGAATTCCTGTGATAATTGAATAATTTCCACCTTTATGTCATAGTATACACTGTCGTAATTCATTATTTTTGTCAATTTTGAATTCCTGTGATAATTGAATAATTTCCACTTTTACGTCATAGTATACACTGTCGTAATTCATTATTTTTGTCGATTTTGAATTCCTGTGATAATTGAATAATTTCCACTTTTACGTCATAGTATACACTGTCGTAATTCATTATTTTTGTCCATTTTGAATTCCTGTGATAATTGAATAATTTCCACTTTTACGTCATAGTATACACTGTCGTAATTCAGTATTTTTGTCAACTTTGAATTCATGTAAGAATTGAATAATTTCTACTTTTATGTCATAGTATACACTGTATTCAGTATTTTTGTCAATTTTGAACTTTTGATAATTGGATAATTTCCACTTTTATGTCATAGTATACATTGTCGTAATTCATTATTTTGTCAATTTTGCATTCCTGTGATAATTGAATAATTTTCACTTTTATGTCATAGTATACACTGTCGTAATTCAGTATTTTTGTCCATTTTGAATTCATGTGATAATTGAATAATTTCCACTTTTATGTCATAGTATACACTGTCGTAATTCAGTGTTTTTGACAATTTTGAATTCCTTTGATAATTGAATAATTTCCACTTTTATGTCATAGTATACACTGTCGTAATTCAGTATTTTTGTCCATTTTGAATTCATGTGATAATTGAATAATTTTCACTTTTATGTCAGAGTATAGACTGTATTTATGTCATAGTGTACACTGTATTCAGTATTTTTGTCAATTTTGAATTCCTGTGATAATTGAATAAATTCCACTTTTACGTCATAGTATACACTGTCGTAATTCATTATTTTTGTCGATTTTGAATTCCTGTGATAATTGAATAATTTCCACATTTATGTCATAGTATACACTGTCGTAATTCATTATTTTTGTCCATTTTGAATTCCTGTGATAATTGAATAATTTCCACATTTATGTCATAGTATACACTGTCGTAATTCATTATTTTTGTCCATTTTGAATTCCTGTGATAATTGAATAATTTTCACTTTTATGTCATAGTATACACTGTCGTAATTCATTATTTTTGTCCATTTTGAATTCCTCTGATAATTGAATAATTTCCACCTTTATGTCATAGTATACACTGTCGTAATTCATTATTTTTGTCAATTTTGAATTCCTGTGATAATTGAATAATTTCCACTTTTATGTCATAGCAAACACTGTATTTATGTTATAGTATACACTGTCGTAATTCATTATTTTTGTTGATTTTGAATTCCTGTGATAATTGAATAATTTCCACCTTTATGTCATAGTATACACTGTCGTAATTCATTATTTTTGTCAATTTTGAATTCCTGTGATAATTGAATAATTTTCACTTTTATGTCATAGTATACACTGTATTTATGTCATAGTATACACTGTATTCAGTATTTTTGTCAATTTTGAATTCCTGTGATAATTGAATAATTTACACTTTTATGTCATAGTATACACTGTCGTAATTCAGTATTTTTGTCCATTTTGAATTCCTGTGATAATTGAATAATTTCCACTTTTATGTCATAGTATACACTGTATTTATGTCATAGTATACACTGTATTCAGTATTTTTGTCAATTTTGAATTCCTGTGATAATTGAATAATTTTCACTTTTATGTCATAGTATACACTGTTGTAATTCATTATTTTTGTCCATTTTGAATTCCTGTGATAATTGAATAATTTCCACCTTTATGTCATAGTATACACTGTCGTAATTCATTATTTTTGTCAATTTTGAATTCCTGTGATAATTGAATAATTTCCACTTTTACGTCATAGTATACACTGTCGTAATTCATTATTTTTGTCGATTTTGAATTCCTGTGATAATTGAATAATTTTCACTTTTATGTCATAGTATACACTGTCGTAATTCATTATTTTTGTCCATTTTGAATTCCTGTGATAATTGAATAATTTCCACCTTTATGTCATAGTATACACTGTCGTAATTCATTATTTTTGTCAATTTTGAATTCCTGTGATAATTGAATAATTTCCACTTTTACGTCATAGTATACACTGTCGTAATTCATTATTTTTGTCGATTTTGAATTCCTGTGATAATTGAATAATTTCCACTTTTACGTCATAGTATACACTGTCGTAATTCATTATTTTTGTCCATTTTGAATTCCTGTGATAATTGAATAATTTCCACTTTTACGTCATAGTATACATTGTCGTAATTCAGTATTTTTGTCAACTTTGAATTCATGTAAGAATTGAATAATTTCTACTTTTATGTCATAGTATACACTGTATTCAGTATTTTTGTCAATTTTGAATTTTTGATAATTGGATAATTTCCACTTTTATGTCATAGTATACATTGTCGTAATTCATTATTTTTGTCAATTTTGCATTCCTGTGATAATTGAATAATTTTCACTTTTATGTCATAGTATACACTGTCGTAATTCAGTAATTTTGTCCATTTTGAATTCATGTGATAATTTAATAATTTCCACTTTTATGTCATAGTATACACTGTCGTAATTCAGTGTTTTTGACAATTTTGAATTCCTTTGATAATTGAATAATTTCCACTTTTATGTCATAGTATACACTGTCGTAATTCATTATTTTTGTCCATTTTGAATTCCTGTGATAATTGAATAATTTCCACTTTTATGTCAGAGTATAGACTGTATTTATGTCATAGTGTACACTGTATTCAGTATTTTTGTCAATTTTTAATTCCTGTGATAATTGAATAAATTCCACTTTTACGTCATAGTATACACTGTCGTAATTCATTATTTTTGTCGATTTTGAATTCCTGTGATAATTGAATAATTTCCACATTTATGTCATAGTATACACTGTCGTAATTCATTATTTTTGTCCATTTTGAATTCCTGTGATAATTGAATAATTTCCACCTTTATGTCATAGTATACACTGTCGTAATTCATTATTTTTGTCAATTTTGAATTCCTGTGATAATTGAATAATTTTCACTTTTATGTCATAGTATACACTGTATTTATGTCATAGTATACACTGTATTCAGTATTTTTGTCAATTTTGAATTCCTGTGATAATTGAATAATTTACACTTTTATGTCATAGTATACACTGTCGTAATTCAGTATTTTTGTCCATTTTGAATTCCTGTGATAATTGAATAATTTCCACTTTTATGTCATAGTATACACTGTATTTATGTCATAGTATACACTGTATTCAGTATTTTTGTCAATTTTGAATTCCTGTGATAATTGAATAATTTTCACTTTTATGTCATAGTATACACTGTCGTAATTCATTATTTTTGTCCATTTTGAATTCCTGTGATAATTGAATAATTTCCACCTTTATGTCATAGTATACACTGTCGTAATTCATTATTTTTGTCAATTTTGAATTCCTGTGATAATTGAATAATTTCCACTTTTATGTCATAGCAAACACTGTATTTATGTCATAGTATACACTGTATTCAGTATTTTTGTCAATTTTGAATTTGTGATAATTGAATAATTTCCACTTTTATGTCATAGTATACACTGTCGTAATTCATTATTTTTGTCAATTTTGAATTCCTGTGATAATTGAATAATTTCCACTTTTATGTCATAGCATACACTGTATTTATGTCATAGTATACACTGTCGTAATTCAGTATTTTTGTCAACTTTGAATTCATGTAAGAATTGAATAATTTCTACTTTTATGTCATAGTATACACTGTCGTAATTCAGTATTTTTGTCAATTTTGAATTCCTTTGATAATTGAATAATTTTCACTTTTATGTCATAGTATACACTGTATTTATGTCATAGTATACACTGTATTCAGTATTTTTGTCAATTTTGAATTCCTGTGATAATTGAATAATTTACACTTTTATGTCATAGTATACAATGTCGTAATTCAGTATTTTTGTCCATTTTGAATTCCTGTGATAATTGAATAATTTCCACTTTTATGTCATAGTATACACTGTATTTATGTCATAGTATACACTGTATTCAGTATTTTTGTCAATTTTGAATTCCTGTGATAATTGAATAATTTTCACTTTTATGTCATAGTATACACTGTCGTAATTCATTATTTTTGTCCATTTTGAATTCCTGTGATAATTGAATAATTTCCACCTTTATGTCATAGTATACACTGTCGTATTTCATTATTTTTGTCAATTTTGAATTCCTGTGATAATTGAATAATTTCCACTTTTACGTCATAGTATACACTGTCGTAATTCATTATTTTTGTCGATTTTGAATTCCTGTGATAATTGAATAATTTCCACCTTTATGTCATAGTATACACTGTCGTAATTCATTATTTTTGTCAATTTTGAATTCCTGTGATAATTGAATAATTTTCACTTTTATGTCAGTATACACTGTCGTAATTCATTATTTTTTTGTCAATTTTGAATTCCTGTGATAATTGAATAATTTTCACTTTTATGTCATAGTATACACTGTATTTATGTCATAGTATACACTGTATTCAGTATTTTTGTCAATTTTGAATTCCTGTGATAATTGAATAATTTACACTTTTATGTCATAGTATACACTGTCGTAATTCAGTATTTTTGTCCATTTTGAATTCCTGTGATAATTGAATAATTTCCACTTTTATGTCATAGTATACACTGTCTTAATTCATTATTTTTGTCCATTTTGAATTCCTGTGATAATTGAATAATTTCCACTTTTATATCATAGTATACACTGTCGTAATTCAGTATTTTTGACAATTTTGAATTCCTGTGATAAATGAATAAGTTTCACTTTTACGTCATAGTATACACTGTATTCATGTCATAGTATACACTGTATTCAGTATTTTTGACAATTTTGAATTCCTGTGATAATTGAATAATTTCCACTATTTTGTCATAGTATACACTGTCGTAATTCATTATTTTTGTCAATTTTGAATTCCTGTGATAATTGAATAATTTCCACTTTTATGTCATAGTATACACTGTCGTAATTCAGTATTTTTGTCCATTTTGAATTCCTGTGATAATTGAATAATTTCCACTTTTATGTCATAGTATACACTGTCGTAATTCAGTATTTTTGACAATTTTGAATTCCTGTGATAAATGAATAATTTTCACTTTTATGTCATAGTATACACTGTCGTAATTCAGTATTTTTGTCAACTTTGAATTCATGTAAGAATTGAATAAGTTCTACTTTTATGTCATAGTATACACTGTCGTAATTCAGTATTTTTGTCAATTTTGAATTCCTGTGATAATTGAATAATTTTCACTTTTATGTCATAGTATACACTGTATTTATGTCATAGTATACACTGTCGTAATTCAGTATTTTTGTCAATTTTGAATTCCTGTGATAATTGAATAATTTACACCTTTATGTCATAGTATACACTGTAGTAATTCATTATTTTTGTCAATTTTGAATTCCTGTAATAATTGAATAATTTTCACTTTTATGTCATAGTATACACTGTATTTATGTCATAAGAATTCAAAATTGACAAAAATACTGAATACAGTGTATACTGTGATAATTGAATAAATTTCACTTTTATGTCATAGTATACACTGTCGTAATTCATTATTTTTGTCAATTTTGAATTCCTATGATAATTGAATAATTTCCACTTTTATGTCATAGTATACACTGTCGTAATTCAGTATTTTTGTCCATTTTGAATTCCTGTGATAATTGAATAATTTCCACTTTTATGTCATAGTATACACTGTCTTAATTCATTATTTTTGTCCATTTTGAATTCCTGTGATAATTGAATAATTTCCACTTTTATATCATAGTATACACTGTTGTAATTCATTATTTTTGTCAATTTTGAATTCATGTGATAATTGAATAATTTCCAATTTTATGTCATAGTATACACTGTCGTAATTCATTATTTTTGTCAATTTTGAATTCCTGTGATAATTGAATAATTTCCACTTTTATGTCATAGTATACACTGTCGTAATTCATTATTTTTGTCAATTTTGAATTCCTGTGATAATTGAATAATTTCCACTTTTATGTCATAGTATACACTGTATTTATGTCATAGGAATTCAAAATTGACAAAAATACTGAATACAGTGTATACTGTGATAATTGAATAATTTTCACTTTTATGTCATAGTATACACTGTCGTAATTCAGTATTTTTGTCCATTTTGAATTCCTGTGATAATTGAATAATTTCCACTTTTATGTCATAGTATACACTGTCGTAATTCAGTATTTTTGTCCATTTTGAATTCCTGTGATAATTGAATAATTTTCACTTTTATGTCATAGTATACACTGTATTTATGTCATAGTATACACTGTATTCAGTATTTTTGTCAATTTTGAATTCCTGTGATAATTGAATAATTTCCACATTTTTGTCATAGTATACACTGTCGTAATTCATTATTTTTGACAATTTTGAATTCCTGTGATAATTGAATAATTTTCACTTTTATGTCATAGTATACACTGTCGTAATTCAGTATTTTTGTCCATTTTGAATTCCTGTGATAATTGAATAATTTCCACTTTTATGTCAGAGTATAGACTGTATTTATGTCATAGTGTACACTGTATTCAGTATTTTTGTCAATTTTGAATTCCTGTGATAATTGAATAAATTCCACTTTTACGTCATAGTATACACTGTCATAATTCATTATTTTTGTCAATTTTGAATTCCTGTGATAATTGAATAATTTCCACTTTTACGTCATAGTATACACGGTCGTAATTCAGTAATTTTGTCAACTTTGAATTCATGTAAGAATTGAATAAGTTCTACTTTTATGTCATAGTATACACTGTCGTAATTCAGTATTTTTGTCAATTTTGAATTCCTGTGATAATTGAATAATTTTCACTTTTATGTCATAGTATACACTGTATTTATGTCATAATATACACTGTATTCAGTATTTTTGTCACTTTTGAATTCCTGTGATAATTGAATAATTTACACCTTTATGTCATAGTATACACTGTGGTAATTCATTATTTTTGTCAATTTTGAATTCCTGTAATAATTGAATAATTTTCACTTTTATGTCATAGTATACACTGTATTTATGTCATAGGAATTCAAAATTGACAAAAATACTGAATACAGTGTATACTGTGATAATTGAATAAATGTCACTTTTATGTCATAGTATACACTGTCGTAATTCATTATTTTTGTCAATTTTGAATTCCTATGATAATTGAATAATTTCCAATTTTATGTCATAGTATACACTGTCGTAATTCATTATTTTTGTCAATTTTGAATTCCTGTGATAATTGAATAATTTCCACTTTTATGTCATAGTATACACTGTCGTAATTCATTATTTTTGTCAATTTTGAATTCCTGTGATAATTGAATAATTTCCACTTTTATGTCATAGTATACACTGTATTTATGTCATAGGAATTCAAAATTGACAAAAATACTGAATACAGTGTATACTGTGATAATTGAATACATTTCACTTTTATGTCATAGTATACACTGTCGTAATTCATTATTTTTGTCAATTTTGAATTCCTATGATAATTGAATAATTTCCACTTTTATGTCATAGTATACACTGTCGTAATTCAGTATTTTTGTCCATTTTGAATTCCTGTGATAATTGAATAATTTCCACTTTTATGTCATAGTACACACTGTATTCATTATTTTTGTCATTTTTGAATTCATGTGATAATTGAATAATTTCCACATTTATGTCATAGTATACACTGTTGTAATTCATTATTTTTGTCCATTTTGAATTCCTGTGATAATTGAATAATTTCCACTTTTATGTCATAGTATACACTGTCGTAATTCAGTATTTTTGTCCATTTTGAATTCCTGTGATAATTGAATAATTTCCACTTTTATGTCATAGTATACACTGTCGTAATTCATTATTTTTGTCAATTTTGAATTCCTGTGATAATTGAATAATTTCCACTTTTATGTCATAGTATACACTGTCGTAATTCAGTATTTTTGTCAATTTTGAATTCAAGTGATAATTGAATAATTTCCACCTTTATGTCATAGTATAAACTGTCGTAATTCAGTATTTTTGTCCATTTTGAATTCCTGTGATAATTGAATAATTTCCACTTTTATGTCATAGTATACACTGTCGTAATTCAGTATTTTTGACAATTTTGAATTCCTGTGATAATTGAATAATTTCCACTTTTATGTCATAGTATACACTGTGGTAATTCATTATTTTTGTCAATTTTGAATTCCTGTGATAATTGAATAATTTCCACTTTTATGTCATAGTATACACTGTCGTAATTCAGTATTTTTGTCCATTTTGAATTCCTGTGATAATTGAATAATTTCCACTTTTATGTCATAGTATACACTGTTGTAATTCAGTATTTTTGACAATTTTGAATTCCTGTGATAATTGAATAATTTTCACTTTTATGTCATAGTATACACTGTCGTAATTCAGTATTTTTGTCCATTTTGAATTCCTGTGATAATTGAATAATTTCCACTTTTATGTCATAGTACACACTGTATTCATTATTTTTGTCATTTTTGAATTCATGTGATAATTGAATAATTTCCACTTTTACGTCATAGTATACACTGTCGTAATTCAGTAATTTTGTCAACTTTGAATTCATGTAAGAATTGAATAATTTTCACTTTTATGTCATAGTATACACTGTATTTATGTCATAGTATACACTGTATTCAGTATTTTTGTCAATTTTGAATTCCTGTGATAATTGAATAAATTTCACTTTTATGTCATAGTATACACTGTCGTAATTCATTATTTTTGTCAATTTTGAATTCCTGTGATAATTGAATAATTTTCACTTTTATGTCATAGTATACATTGTATTTATGTCATAGGAATTCAAAATTGACAAAAATACTGAATACAGTGTATACTGTGATAATTGAATAAATTTCACTTTTATGTCATAGTATACACTGTCGTAATTCATTATTTTTGTCAATTTTGAATTCCTATTATAATTGAATAATTTCCACTTTTATGTCATAGTATACACTGTCGTAATTCAGTATTTTTGTCCATTTTGAATTCCTGTGATAATTGAATAATTTCCACTTTTATGTCATAGTACACACTGTATTCATTATTTTTGTCATTTTTGAATTCATGTGATAATTGAATAATTTCCACATTTATGTCATAGTATACACTGTTGTAATTCATTATTTTTGTCAATTTTGAATTCCTGTGATAATTGAATAATTTCTACTTTTATGTCATAGTATACACTGTCGTAATTCAGTATTTTTGTCCATTTTGAATTCCTGTGATAATTGAATAATTTCCACTTTTATGTCATAGTATACACTGTCGTAATTCAGTATTTTTGTCCATTTTGAATTCCTGTGATAATTGAATAATTTCCACTTTTATGTCATAGTATACACTGTCGTAATTCAGTATTTTTGACAATTTTGAATTCCTGTGATAATTGAATAATTTTCACTTTTATGTCATAGTATACACTGTCGTAATTCAGTATTTTTGTCATTTTTGAATTCATGTGATAATTGAATAATTTCCACTTTTATGTCATAGTATACACTGTTGTAATTCAGTATTTTTGACAATTTTGAATTCCTGTGATAATTGAATAATTTCCACTTTTATGTCATAGTATACACTGTCGTAATTCAGTATTTTTGTCCATTTTGAATTCCTGTGATAATTGAATAATTTCCACTTTTATGTCATAGTATACACTGTCGTAATTCATTATTTTTGTCCATTTTGAATTCCTGTGATAATTGAATAATTTCCACTTTTATGTCATAGTATACACTGTCGTAATTCAGTATTTTTGTCAATTTTGAATTCAAGTGATAATTGAATAATTTCCACCTTTATGTCATAGTATAAACTATCGTAATTCAGTATTTTTGTCCATTTTGAATTCCTGTGATAATTGAATAATTTCCACTTTTATGTCATAGTATACACTGTCGTAATTCAGTATTTTTGACAATTTTGAATTCCTGTGATAATTGAATAATTTCCACTTTTATGTCATAGTATACACTGTGGTAATTCATTATTTTTGTCAATTTTGAATTCCTGTGATAATTGAATAATTTCCACTTTTATGTCATAGTATACACTGTCGTAATTCAGTATTTTTGTCCATTTTGAATTCCTGTGATAATTGAATAATTTCCACTTTTATGTCATAGTATACACTGTTGTAATTCAGTATTTTTGACAATTTTGAATTCCTGTGATAATTGAATAATTTTCACTTTTATGTCATAGTATACACTGTCGTAATTCAGTATTTTTGTCCATTTTGAATTCCTGTGATAATTGAATAATTTCCACTTTTATGTCATAGTACACACTGTATTCATTATTTTTGTCATTTTTGAATTCATGTGATAATTGAATAATTTCCACTTTTACGTCATAGTATACACTGTCGTAATTCAGTAATTTTGTCAACTTTGAATTCATGTAAGAATTGAATCATTTTCACTTTTATGTCATAGTATACACTGTATTTATGTCATAGTATACACTGTATTCAGTATTTTTGTCAATTTTGAATTCCTGTGATAATTGAATAAATTTCACTTTTATGTCATAGTATACACTGTCGTAATTCATTATTTTTGTCAATTTTGAATTCCTGTGATAATTGAATAATTTTCACTTTTATGTCATAGTATACATTGTATTTATGTCATAGGAATTCAAAATTGACAAAAATACTGAATACAGTGTATACTGTGATAATTGAATAAATTTCACTTTTATGTCATAGTATACACTGTCGTAATTCATTATTTTTGTCAATTTTGAATTCCTATGATAATTGAATAATTTCCACTTTTATGTCATAGTATACACTGTCGTAATTCAGTATTTTTGTCCATTTTGAATTCCTGTGATAATTGAATAATTTCCACTTTTATGTCATAGTACACACTGTATTCATTATTTTTGTCATTTTTGAATTCATGTGATAATTGAATAATTTCCACATTTATGTCATAGTATACACTGTTGTAATTCATTATTTTTGTCCATTTTGAATTCCTGTGATAATTGAATAATTTCCACTTTTATGTCATAGTATACACTGTCGTAATTCAGTATTTTTGTCCATTTTGAATTCCTGTGATAATTGAATAATTTCCACTTTTATGTCATAGTATACACTGTCGTAATTCATTATTTTTGTCAATTTTGAATTCCTGTGATAATTGAATAATTTCCACTTTTATGTCATAGTATACACTGTCGTAATTCAGTATTTTTGTCAATTTTGAATTCAAGTGATAATTGAATAATTTCCACCTTTATGTCATAGTATAAACTGTCGTAATTCAGTATTTTTGTCCATTTTGAATTCCTGTGATAATTGAATAATTTCCACTTTTATGTCATAGTATACACTGTCGTAATTCAGTATTTTTGACAATTTTGAATTCCTGTGATAATTGAATAATTTCCACTTTTATGTCATAGTATACACTGTGGTAATTCATTATTTTTGTCAATTTTGAATTCCTGTGATAATTGAATAATTTCCACTTTTATGTCATAGTATACACTGTCGTAATTCAGTATTTTTGTCCATTTTGAATTCCTGTGATAATTGAATAATTTCCACTTTTATGTCATAGTATACACAGTTGTAATTCAGTATTTTTGACAATTTTGAATTCCTGTGATAATTGAATAATTTTCACTTTTACGTCATAGTATACACTGTCGTAATTCAGTATTTTTGTCCATTTTGAATTCCTGTGATAATTGAATAATTTCCACTTTTATGTCATAGTACACACTGTATTCATTATTTTTGTCATTTTTGAATTCATGTGATAATTGAATAATTTCCACTTTTACGTCATAGTATACACTGTCGTAATTCAGTAATTTTGTCAACTTTGAATTCATGTAAGAATTGAATGATTTTCACTTTTATGTCATAGTATACACTGTATTTATGTCATAGTATACACTGTATTCAGTATTTTTGTCAATTTTGAATTCCTGTGATAATTGAATAAATTTCACTTTTATGTCATAGTATACACTGTCGTAATTCATTATTTTTGTCAATTTTGAATTCCTGTGATAATTGAATAATTTTCACTTTTATGTCATAGTATACATTGTATTTATGTCATAGGAATTCAAAATTGACAAAAATACTGAATACAGTGTATACTGTGATAATTGAATAAATTTCACTTTTATGTCATAGTATACACTGTCGTAATTCATTATTTTTGTCAATTTTGAATTCCTATTATAATTGAATAATTTCCACTTTTATGTCATAGTATACACTGTCGTAATTCAGTATTTTTGTCCATTTTGAATTCCTGTGATAATTGAATAATTTCCACTTTTATGTCATAGTACACACTGTATTCATTATTTTTGTCATTTTTGAATTCATGTGATAATTGAATAATTTCCACATTTATGTCATAGTATACACTGTTGTAATTCATTATTTTTGTCAATTTTGAATTCCTGTGATAATTGAATAATTTCTACTTTTATGTCATAGTATACACTGTCGTAATTCAGTATTTTTGTCCATTTTGAATTCCTGTGATAATTGAATAATTTCCACTTTTATGTCATAGTATACACTGTCGTAATTCAGTATTTTTGTCCATTTTGAATTCCTGTGATAATTGAATAATTTCCACTTTTATGTCATAGTATACACTGTCGTAATTCAGTATTTTTGACAATTTTGAATTCCTGTGATAATTGAATAATTTTCACTTTTATGTCATAGTATACACTGTCGTAATTCAGTATTTTTGTCATTTTTGAATTCATGTGATAATTGAATAATTTCCACTTTTATGTCATAGTATACACTGTTGTAATTCAGTATTTTTGACAATTTTGAATTCCTGTGATAATTGAATAATTTCCACTTTTATGTCATAGTATACACTGTCGTAATTCAGTATTTTTGTCCATTTTGAATTCCTGTGATAATTGAATAATTTCCACTTTTATGTCATAGTATACACTGTCGTAATTCATTATTTTTGTCAATTTTGAATTCCTGTGATAATTGAATAATTTCCACTTTTATGTCATAGTATACACTGTCGTAATTCAGTATTTTTGTCAATTTTGAAATCAAGTGATAATTGAATAATTTCCACCTTTATGTCATAGTATAAACTATCGTAATTCAGTATTTTTGTCCATTTTGAATTCCTGTGATAATTGAATAATTTCCACTTTTATGTCATAGTATACACTGTCGTAATTCAGTATTTTTGACAATTTTGAATTCCTGTGATAATTGAATAATTTCCACTTTTATGTCATAGTATACACTGTGGTAATTCATTATTTTTGTCAATTTTGAATTCCTGTGATAATTGAATAATTTCCACTTTTATGTCATAGTATACACTGTCGTAATTCAGTATTTTTGTCCATTTTGAATTCCTGTGATAATTGAATAATTTCCACTTTTATGTCATAGTATACACTGTTGTAATTCAGTATTTTTGACAATTTTGAATTCCTGTGATAATTGAATAATTTTCACTTTTATGTCATAGTATACACTGTCGTAATTCAGTATTTTTGTCCATTTTGAATTCCTGTGATAATTGAATAATTTCCACTTTTATGTCATAGTACACACTGTATTCATTATTTTTGTCATTTTTGAATTCATGTGATAATTGAATAATTTCCACTTTTACGTCATAGTATACACTGTCGTAATTCAGTAATTTTGTCAACTTTGAATTCATGTAAGAATTGAATAATTTTCACTTTTATGTCATAGTATACACTGTATTTATGTCATAGTATACACTGTATTCAGTATTTTTGTCAATTTTGAATTCCTGTGATAATTGAATATATTTCACTTTTATGTCATAGTATACACTGTCGTAATTCATTATTTTTGTCAATTTTGAATTCCTGTGATAATTGAATAATTTTCACTTTTATGTCATAGTATACATTGTATTTATGTCATAGGAATTCAAAATTGACAAAAATACTGAATACAGTGTATACTGTGATAATTGAATAAATTTCACTTTTATGTCATAGTATACACTGTCGTAATTCATTATTTTTGTCAATTTTGAATTCCTATTATAATTGAATAATTTCCACTTTTATGTCATAGTATACACTGTCGTAATTCAGTATTTTTGTCCATTTTGAATTCCTGTGATAATTGAATAATTTCCACTTTTATGTCATAGTTCACACTGTATTCATTATTTTTGTCATTTTTGAATTCATAAGATAATTGAATAATTTCCACATTTATGTCATAGTATACACTGTTGTTATTCATTATTTTTGTCAATTTTGAATTCCTGTGATAATTGAATAATTTCTACTTTTATGTCATAGTATACACTGTCGTAATTCAGTATTTTTGTCCATTTTGAATTCCTGTGATAATTGAATAATTTCCACTTTTATGTCATAGTAAACACTGTCGTAATTCAGTATTTTTGTCCATTTTGAATTCCTGTGATAATTGAATAATTTCCACTTTTATGTCATAGTATACACTGTCGTAATTCAGTATTTTTGACAATTTTGAATTCCTGTGATAATTGAATAATTTTCACTTTTATGTCATAGTATACACTGTCGTAATTCAGTATTTTTGTCAATTTTGAATTCCTGTGATAATTGAATAATTTCCACTTTTATGTCATAGTATACACTGTCGTAATTCAGTATTTTTGTCCATTTTGAATTCCTGTGATAATTGAATAATTTCCACTTTTATGTCATAGTATACACTGTCGTAATTCATTATTTTTGTCAATTTTGAATTCCTGTGATAATTGAATAATTTCCACTTTTATGTCATAGTATACACTGTCGTAATTCATTATTTTTGTCAATTTTGTATTCCTGTGATAATTGAATAATTTCCACTTTTATGTCATAGTATACACTGTCGTAATTCAGTATTTTTGTCCATTTTGAATTCCTGTGATAATTGACTAATTTCCACTATTATGTCATAGTATACACTGTCGTAATTCAGTATTTTTGACCATTTTGAATTCCTGTGATAATTGAATAATTTCCACTTTTATGTCATAGTATACACTGTCGTAATTCAGTATTTTTGTCCATTTTGAATTCATGTGATAATTGAATAATTTTCACTTTTATGTCAGAGTATAGACTGTATTTATGTCATAGTATACACTGTATTCAGTATTTTTGTCAATTTTGAATTCCTGTGATAATTGAATAAATTCCACATTTACGTCATAGTATACACTGTCGTAATTCATTATTTTTGTCAATTTTGAATTCATGTTATAGTTGAATAAATTCCACTTTTACGTCATAGTATACACTGTCGTAATTCATTATTTTTGTCAATTTTGAATTCCTGTGATAATTGAATAATTTCCACTTTTACGTCATAGTATACACTGTCGTAATTCATTATTTTTGTCAACTTTGAATTCATGTAAGAAATGAATAATTTCTACTTTTATGTCATAGTATACACTGTTGTAATTCAGTATTTTTGTCAATTTTGAATTCCTGTGATAATTGAATAATTTTAACTTTTATGTCATAGTATACACTGTATTTATGTCATAATATACACTGTATTCAGTATTTTTGTCAATTTTGAATTCCTGTGATAATTGAATAATTTACACCTTTATGTCATAGTATACACTGTGGTAATTCATTATTTTTGTCAATTTTGAATTCCTGTAATAATTGAATAATTTTCACTTTTATGTCATAGTATACACTGTATTTATGTCATAGGAATTCAAAATTGACAAAAATACTGAATACAGTGTATACTGTGATAATTGAATAAATTTCACTTTTATGTCATAGTATACACTGTCGTAATTCATTATTTTTGTCAATTTTGAATTCCTATGATAATTGAATAATTTCCAATTTTATGTCATAGTATACACTGTCGTAATTCATTATTTTTGTCAATTTTGAATTCCTGTGATAATTGAATAATTTCCACTTTTATGTCATAGTATACACTGTCGTAATTCAGTATTTTTGTCCATTTTGAATTCCTGTGATAATTGAATAATTTCCACTTTTATGTCATAGTATACACTGTATTTATGTCATAGGAATTCAAAATTGACAAAAATACTGAATACAGTGTATACTGTGATAATTGAATACATTTCACTTTTATGTCATAGTATACACTGTCGTAATTCATTATTTTTGTCAATTTTGAATTCCTATGATAATTGAATAATTTCCACTTTTATGTCATAGTATACACTGTCGTAATTCAGTATTTTTGTCCATTTTGAATTCCTGTGATAATTGAATAATTTCCACTTTTATGTCATAGTACACACTGTATTCATTATTTTTGTCATTTTTGAATTCATGTGATAATTGAATAATTTCCACTTTTATGTCATAGTATACTGTCGTAATTCATTATTTTTGTCAATTTTGAATTCCTGTGATAATTGAATAATTTCCACTTTTATGTCATAGTATACACTGTCGTAATTCAGTATTTTTGTCAATTTTGAATTCCTGTGATAATTGAATAATTTCCACTTTTATGTCATAGTATACACTGTCGTAATTCAGTATTTTTGTCCATTTTGAATTCCTGTGATAATTGAATAATTTCCACTTTTATGTCATAGTACACACTGTTGTAATTCAGTATTTTTGACAATTTTGAATTCCTGTGATAATTGAATAATTTTCACTTTTATGTCATAGTATACACTGTCGTAATTCAGTATTTTTGTCCATTTTGAATTCCTGTGATAATTGAATAATTTCCACTTTTATGTCATAGTACACACTGTATTCATTATTTTTGTCATTTTTGAATTCATGTGATAATTGAATAATTTCCACTTTTACGTCATAGTATACACTGTCGTAATTCAGTAATTTTGTCAACTTTGAATTCATGTAAGAATTGAATAAGTTCTACTTTTATGTCATAGTATACACTGTCGTAATTCAGTATTTTTGTCCATTTTGAATTCCTGTGATAATTGAATAATTTTCACTTTTATGTCATAGTATACACTGTCGTAATTCAGTATTTTTGACAATTTTGAATTCCTGTGATAATTGAATAATTTTCACTTTTATGTCATAGTATACACTGTCGTAATTCAGTATTTTTGTCAATTTTGAATTCCTGTGATAATTGAATAATTTCCACTTTTATGTCATAGTATACACTGTCGTAATTCAGTATTTTTGTCCATTTTGAATTCCTGTGATAATTGAATAATTTCCACTTTTATGTCATAGTATACACTGTCGTAATTCATTATTTTTGTCAATTTTGAATTCCTGTGATAATTGAATAATTTCCACTTTTATGTCATAGTATACACTGTCGTAATTCATTATTTTTGTCAATTTTGTATTCCTGTGATAATTGAATAATTTCCACTTTTATGTCATAGTATACACTGTCGTAATTCAGTATTTTTGTCCATTTTGAATTCCTGTGATAATTGAATAATTTCCACTTTTATGTCATAGTATACACTGTCGTAATTCAGTATTTTTGACAATTTTCAATTCCTGTGATAATTGAATAATTTTCACTTTTATGTCATAGTGTACACTGTCGTAATTCATTATTTTTGTCAATTTTGAATTCCTGTGATAATTGACTAATTTCCACTATTATGTCATAGTATACACTGTCCTTATTCAGTATTTTTGACCATTTTGAATTCCTGTGATAATTGAATAATTTTCACTTTTATGTCATAGTATACACTGTCGTAATTCAGTATTTTTGTCCATTTTGAATTCATGTGATAATTGAATAATTTTCACTTTTATGTCAGAGTATAGACTGTATTTATGTCATAGTATACACTGTATTCAGTATTTTTGTCAATTTTGAATTCCTGTGATAATTGAATAAATTCCACATTTACGTCATAGTATACACTGTCGTAATTCATTATTTTTGTCAATTTTGAATTCATGTTATAGTTGAATAAATTCCACTTTTACGTCATAGTATACACTGTCGTAATTCATTATTTTTGTCAATTTTGAATTCCTGTGATAATTGAATAATTTCCACTTTTACGTCATAGTATACACTGTCGTAATTCATTATTTTTGTCAACTTTGAATTCATGTAAGAATTGAATAATTTCTACTTTTATGTCATAGTATACACTGTCTTAATTCAGTATTTTTGTCAATTTTGAATACCTGTGATAATTGAATAATTTTAACTTTTATGTCATAGTATGCACTGTATTTATGTAATAGTATACACTGTATTCAGTATTTTTGTCAATTTTGAATTCCTGTGATAATTGTATACTATGACGTAAAAAAGGAATTTATTCACTGTCGTAATTCATTATTTTTGTCAATTTTGAATTTGTGATAATTGAATAAATCCACTTTAATGTCATAGTATACACTGTCGTAATTCATTATTTTTGTCAATTTTGAATTCCTGTGATAATTGAATAATTTCCACTTTTATGTCATAGTATACACTGTCGTAATTCAGTATTTTTGTCCATTTTGAATTCATGTGATAATTGAATAATGTCCACTTTTATGTCATAGTATACACTGTATTTATGTCATAGTATACACTGTATTCAGTATTTTTGTCAATTTTGAATTCCTGTGATAATTGAATAATTTCCACTTTTATGTCATAGTATACACTGTCGTAATTCATTATTTTTTGTCAATTTTGAGTTCCTATGATAATTGAATAATTTCCACTTTTATGTCATAGTATACACTGTCGTAATTCAGTATTTTTGTCCATTTTGAATTCCTGTGATAATTGAATAATTTCCACTTTTATGTCATAGTACACACTGTATTCATCATTTTTGTCATTTTTGAATTCATGTGATAATTGAATAATTTCCACATTTATGTCATAGTATACACCGTCATAATTCAGTATTTTTGTCCATTTTGAATTCCTGTGATAATTGAATAATTTTTACTTTTATGTCATAGTACACACTGTATTCATAATTTTTGTTATTTTTGAATTCATGTGATAATTGAATAATTTCCACATTTATGTCATAGTATACACTGTTGTAATTCAGTATTTTTGTCCATTTTGAATTCCTGTGATAATTGAAAAATTTCCACTTTTATGTCATAGTATACACTGTATTTATGTCATAGTATACACTGTATTCAGTATTTTTGTCAATTTTGAATTCCTGTGATAATTGAATAATTTCAGCTGAAATTATTAGGCAGGTTGTATTTTTGAGGATTAATTTTATTATTGAACAACAACCATGTTCTCAATGAACACAAAAAACTCATTAATATCAAAGCTGAATATTTTTGGAAGTTTTAGTTTTAGCTATTTTAGGGGGATATCTGTGTGTGCAGGTGACTATTACTGTGCATAATTATTAGGCAACTTAACAAAAAACAAATTTATACCCATTTCAATTATTTATTTTTACCAGTGAAACCAATATAACATCTCAACATTCACAAATATACATTTCTGACATTCAAAAACCAAACAAAAACAAATCAGTGACCAATATAGCCACCTTTCTTTGCAAGGACACTCAAAAGCCTGCCATCCATGGATTCTGTCAGTGTTTTGATCTGTTCACTATCAACATTGCGTGCAGCAGCAACCACAGTCTCCCAGACACTGTTCAGAGAGGTGTACTGTTTTCCCTCCTTGTAAATCGCACATTTGATGATGGACCACAGGTTCTCAATGGGGTTCAGATCAGGTGAACAAGGAGGCCATATCATTAGATTTTCTTCTTTTATACCCTTTCTTGCCAGCCACACTGTGGAGTGTGATGGAGCATTGTCCTGCATGAAAATCATGTTTTTCTTGAAGGATGCAGACTTCTTCCTGTACCACTGCTTGAAGAAGGTGTCTTCCAGAAACTGGCAGTAGGACTGGGAGTTGAGCTTGACTCCATCCTCAACCCGAAAAGGCCCCACAAGCTCATCTTTGATGATACCAGCCCAAACCAGTACTCCACCTCCACCTTGCTGGCGTCTGAGTCAGACTGGAGCTTTCTGCCCTTTACCAATCCAGCCACGGGCCCATCCATCTGGCCCATCAAGACTCACTCTCATTTCATCAGTCCATAAAACCTTAGAAAAATCAGTCTTGAGATATTTCTTGGCCCAGTCTTGACGTTTCAGCTTGTGTGTCTTGTTCAGTGGTGGTCGACTTTCTGCCTTTCTTACCTTGGCCATGTCTCTGAGTATTGCACACCTTGTGCTTTTGGGCACTCCAGTGATGTTGCAGCTCTGAAATATGGCCAAACTGGTGGCAAGTGGCATCTTGGCAGCTGCACGCTTGACTTTTCTCAGTTCACGGTAGAGGCTGACATTTTTCCGGGAATCCCACGGGTCACGGGATTCCCGTGGGATTCCTGCAGGATGGGAGTACTCTTTGCTATTAATCATGGGATTTGGACGGTACAGGATAAATGGTTAACGGGAGCAGACGGGAGCGGGAATCAACCAATAGCAAAGACGAAAAGAAAAAAAAAAGTAAATGCAACATTTTGTAGTTTCTTTTTAATACACCTACTAGGGCTGTCATTTTTGGGGGAAAAAAAACTAATTTGAACGGATATCAAATATCAAGCAATGTATTCGAATATAAAGCTTTCAGTTTGTCTAC